>NC_041348.1:5625157-5736167 GCF_004354835.1 Perca flavescens
AAAGCGAGACTAGTGAGCAAATAAGCATGTGGCGTGTTTCTGCCTAATAATGCTTGTGATTGGCTGTCTAACGTTACACGTCATAGAGACGCGCAGGAAATAGTCTTGTTACGCACAGAGACGGGGCTCACGTAGTAGGAGCTGAAAAATAAAGGATTTGTGCTTCTTTTTGTTAAAATCATTTTTTATGAAGTTGGTATCAACTTGGAAACAAAGGAACAAATCCCGCACTCTGCTCTTTCTATAGCATCACCGTTCATTTACAAAAAAAAAACGTACGTTTCAGTCCCTCCGTACCTTCATCAAGAAAAAAACGTATTGTTCAGGAACCGGTATCGAAAATCTTGGAACGATACCCAGCCCTAGGTTTGGGGTTTTCTCATGACAGTAAATTTCTGCTTTGGCATTAGAATTCTATAGGCGTAAAACACTGAAGCCAAATGTCCCCGCTGTTGCCTGCAGGTATGATCTTGATCGGCGTAGACGAGGAGCACGGCCCCCAGGTGTACAAATGCGACCCCGCGGGTTACTACTGCGGCTTTAAGGCGACCGCTGCTGGAGTGAAGCAGACGGAAGCAACCAGCTTCCTGGAGAAGAAAGTGAAAAAGAAACTGGACTGGACCTTTGACCAAACTATTGAGGTACAAGAAATGGCCTTACACGCATGTAACACAGGTTGATAAGAGAGGACTATGAATGTGAAAGTAACGTTACAGGTGGTTTCCAGCTGTGTGGCTTCTGTGTTTCCAATGATTTTAATGTTAAGTAAATGATTAAATATGACGTGTCATAAACACAATCTTATTTCATCTCTCATCTTTCCTCCCTTCAGACGGCAATCTCTTGTCTGTCAACTGTTCTCTCTATTGACTTCAAGCCCTCTGAGCTCGAGGTGGGCGTGGTCACAACGCAGGACCCCAAGTTCAGGTAAAAGACCGGCCTAATGGGGCGATTTGGCAAATAGAACTTTGTTACACTTGTAAGATGAAAAAAAAAAAAAAAGTGACTTCATCATTCAAATGATCTCTGTTACATTACCTTTTGGCTTTTAAAGGGGTACTTCCAAAAAAATTTTAAAGGTGCTATAAGCGATGTTGGGGGACTTCACTTCTTGTTGATGTTCGAAGTATTGTCAAACAAAACGGAGGCTAGCTCGCCCCTCTCTCCTCCTCATCCCTCCCCCTCCCTTCCGCGCACTAACCTTCTCGTCGATTATTCAGTCCCTCCAGAAAAATGCGATTATGCGATCGCATAATTCAATGCATAATCAGCCAAAGTCTGCATATTCATGCGGGGGGCGCATTTCTTTTCAAATATGCCGCAATTTCGCCGCATAAATTGCCAATTTCCGCGCAAAATATGCGGTGCTTGCAGGATTTCATAATCCCCGCATTTTTGTTGCAAAAAAAAAGTCACATATATCTTAGCAGAAAGTTGAAAAATGTTGCGTTTACTTCACCATAGACAGTATGTACTTCACACAAGAGCAGCCATTTTCCCCTGTTGCCATGGGAACGTTATGAAGTGACGTAATTACACGACGTGAACATCATCGAAAAGCTAGCCTGGCTGACACCAGACCCTTCTCAGTTGGAACTGAGAGTGGGTCTGGGAAAGCTTCATTGACAGTTCATTTCCAAAGGGGCGTCACCAACGGATGCCACTCAAATGCCCCTGGACGCAATTGGATAGTCCTTCAACCAATCAGACCAACGGGTCCAGGTGAAGCTTTTCACATCCAATATCCAACAAAAAAAAAAAATGTGATTCTGGTTTTTGGTGTCGTCCCTCCACGCCCTACTTTTTCCTTGCAGGTGTTGCATATTGCAAACTTGTTATCTTCTGCACACACGCTGAAGAATTTCCAAACGGCTGACATGTTGCAGGTTAATTCTCGATGTTCCCTGTGCAAGAATAGCGCCGACACACGCTTCACACCGCAAGCGGGTACGCACACACACACACACGGCGGAGAAGTTGAGAGAAAGGAAAAAGAGACAGAGTCCGTGTGTGCGTGCGTCCTTGAGAAGAGAACTGTAACTCGTATAACTTATGTTGTCAGTTAATTGTAGTGTTGACCTGCATGAAATCGGCATATGTCACACTGACCTGCGGGTCGCCGAGCACGTGAAGCACGGCTTCGGTAGCCGTCATGTTGAATGTAAACAAAAAGCTGCTCGCCGTCGCTGCGCTATCCTCGTCGCGTAAAGCCCGCCTCAGCGGTTGTGATTGGTGCCTCAATTTTGAGGACATTGGAAATGGGTTTGAATGGGCTCTTCGCCAGACTGACTTGCAGAGCAAATCTCAAATTTGCCGGAAGTTCGTCAGGGTTTACCCAGGCTATCGAAAAGCAGGTGTTGGAGGTTGAATTTGACATGTACTTTCAGTCTCTTAAGTTGGTATCCAATAAGAAAGCTATTTTAATATCTGATGTCTACTCAAATTTCTTTGTTTAAGTGCTCCTGCTGTCTATATTATTAACGATGTTTGAAAGTCTGTCTCTTTTGTATCTTTTATTTCCTTCTATTTAGACTATTACTTTTATTTTTACTTTAATATTATATTATTTGTATATATTTTTGTATCTTATTTGTTTACTTATTGCAATGACTGAATATCTGTAAACTATTTTTGGAAAAGCAGGGTGTTGGGGGAATCACTTTTTCTTCTCTTTTTCATCAAACCGCAGTTTTTGCAAGTTCTTGCAATTTTTGCAAGTTCCCGCAAATCAAGGATGTTTGCCCGCAACAATCACAAAAAAACTCTGCGTTTTTCTGGAAGGACTGATTATTGGCTGGAACACTGTTTATGTTTCGTGGTGCAGGTTGGCGCAGTTTGTTTTTGTTGGCATTTGTGGAGCCTGGGCTGTCAACAGAGACCGCATTTTTTTTTACAGCGTGTTCAGGGGACAGGCAGCTAGCGGATAGTGAGGAGATGTTTGCTGTATGTGACAAAAATTGTTGTAGCCTAAAAAACGTGTCACATCACTTAGAGCACCTTTAATAATCAGTCGGTCATTGCTGCTCACATTGAGCGTGATGCATGTCTAATGGTGTGTTCACACCAAACATGAAGTGAGCGTAAAGTCAATGCAAAGACGCAGATTCATGTATTTGCGCAAATACGCAAATTAAATATTTAAAATATCGCTATCAGTGTTGCGTAGCATCGCCCTGATCTATCCGAACTCCATTCAGAAAACAAGCATTTAAAAAGTTGTTTGCTTGTCGTCTTGCGAACAGACCTAGACCCAGACAATGCACAAATTACGGTAAGACTATACAAATTGGCATCACGACGTAGTTATTATTATTGCGTACTCTTGATCGTTTTTTTGCAATTTGCGCTAGAAGCGGGCAGTCATCCAGTCACACTTCCTGGAGAAGGCGGAGAATTTCACCGAGCTGTGTGCGCCTCCGGATGATGGTATTGAACTCGGACACAACGGCGTTTAGTTTTTCCACGTATCTGGGACTTCCACAACAGGTGCAAAGCAACAACACTGGCTATTTTGGCCATGGTTAATGGCGGAAAGAAACATTGGTACCTACAGCTCTACACCGGCATTTATCACACGAGTAACGCAAATACACACAAATGATTCCAATATGATCCTACAGTCAAACTAGCGTGAGTAACGCAAGTTTGGTGTGACCACAGCATTAGTTTTCAGTCATAGGGACTGCTTTAGCTAATATATAGGCACTGGTTAAAGAGGTACCATCACCTGATGAACACTGAAGCTCATTCTCACTCTGTTATGATGCTAGGGATGCAACCATAAAAATTCATTTCATTATTGATTAATCTGCCGTATAATCTATGAATAATTTTGTCTATAAAATGTCATGAAACAGTAAAAAGAATGGCATTTATAATACGTACAGATGTGTAACCTGACGTGGTCATACTCAGATTCTAGTCAGAATGTGAGTCTGATACTGCTCCATTGGGCTGTGATTATGGGGCGTGTTTCAACCGAACCAGGAAAGAAAATGCCTCTGCACTCAATTGGATAGACCTACAACCAATCAAAGCAACAGATAGACCTACAACCAATCACAGCAACGGAGTATGTCACGTATTGCGCCCCATGTTCTTAGCGACCATCGGGGCCAGCTGATAAATTCAACTTTTGCCGAATCCCGTAGGAAGGACGGCAAAAAAACCATCTTTCCGATCGACAAATGCCTTGATCGCGGTTCTCTGTTCCTCTTCTAAAATGAACGCGCTGTCGATGTCGTCTCTAACAGACGCAATGGCGGAATCTACGCTCCTCAATTCTCCAGCGGCAGCCAACAATTCAACCCAAGCGCTCTTTGGTGACGGGGTTGATTACGTTACTGTCGATCATCTGTCCATCATCGTATAAAGCCCGCCCTGACAATTTGATTGGTCCGAACAGCTCTGGTTTGAGCCTAGTTGCTCCACAACGGATCAAGTCCAGACCGAACTTCCCGACCTCAAATGTTGTGTGCGGGGCTAAGTTCGGCTGGCATCCAGGCTAACACATGTGTACTCAAATTGCTCCTTTTCTTCAATCGACAGTCTCAACAATCCAGTAACTATCATATGGCAAAGAAAAGCATAAAATACCCTTATTCTCTCAGTCAAGGAAACCCATTTATTGATGAACGCTTGCAGCTCTCTTTGATCTTAAAGCGGCTGTTGAATATCCGAGTCACGCTCCGCCTGTCTTCCCTCTCCAGGATTCTGACAGAGGCCGAAGTGGACGTCCACCTGGTGTCCCTGGCAGAGCGGGACTGAGCGAGCAGAGACGCGTCACCTGTTTGATTAAGTTAGAGCATGATGGGATATGCAGTTCCCAGATGGAGGCTGGTGTTATCTTTGTTTGCTGTACATTTACCCCCGTTTCATTCAACAATAAAAAAAAAAAAAAAAAAAAAAATGTTTTTTCGAGTAAAATAACATTGTCTTTCTACCTCTTTCCTATTTATTGTGAAGATAAGTTCTTTTTTGCACATGGAGATGTTTTTAGAGTATAGTAATAGAGAATATGTATGTAAGCTTTTTATTTTACTTTTTTTTTTTTTTTTTTTTTTTTTTTTTTTTTACTCTTTGACATGTAAACAGAGGACTCTGTTCACATGTCTCAGTTGAGTTTAGCAGCAGAGGAAAGCGTTTATGGGAACATGATCGTGTGCAGAGCGCTCTACCTCTGAGCTTCCTGTTGTGGCTCCGAATGCACTATAATCATACCGAGGTGTGTGTGTGTGGAGAGGTTGTTTTACTACGCAGTGATGTAGACCTGATTTGACCTCATTTTCTCAACACTTTAGCTTCTTTCTTTCTTTTTACGCACATGTTGCATGTCAGAAATAGATTGCTTTAACTTACCGGATATATCATGCAAGTAGTTTCTCTTTTGCAGAGGGAATCAAATGTGTTCCACCTTGAATGGGAACGGGGGGACAGTGGCTGAAAATTCTAGTCATTGACCCTGTCAAAGCTCGGCATTGAGAAGGATGTGTCATCAACTTATGATCAGAAATGATGATCATCCGCTTACCATTCACAGTTCCCCCCCCCCCAGTATTTTCCCTCTAACTTCTCTTGTGTGCATCACAAATCCAGCTACAATGCCATGCCTTTTTTCACCCTAAACGCAGTAAATGTCCTTAGGACTTCTGCTTAGATTCATGTTTAAATCCTTTGTCTCTTATATAATTTCCACTGACCTTTTATAAAAACAATTTTTCTCCTTGGGAAAAATCCCCTTGCAGTCCTGTACAGGTATACAACCTGGTTAATGTTTACAGCCATGAGGACAATTACAGGCTAAATGCAGTATACACTGCTATTAAATCTAATCACGCAGGGACATTTTCAGAGTACCAAATAAGTGTTGGCTCCAGGATTACTTCATACTGGGAATTAGAGCAAGTTGCTGATTTATTTCAGGCTCATTTCTTTCTGGAAACGTCCTGGCTGTTACCTAGAAATCTACCAGCTGACAGGGGAATCGTGTACTTCCAAAACTCCAACTGCAAAGTTTCCTGCTTGTTGTGACACAGCAGTTAGACTAATCACCATCTCTGGCACATTTCCAGTGGTGGAGGGAGAATTCAGATCCTTGAATAAAGGCAAAAGTACTAATACCACACTGTAAAAAATACTCTTGTTACAAGAAAAAAGTCCTGCGTTGAAAATGTTATAATTAAAATGATGTAAGTACCATCAGGAAAATGTACTTGGAAGTATTAAAAGTACTCAATGCCGAAAGATCCTCACATTTTAGAAACTGGAAACGATCAGAAAACTTCTGTCAATCGACCAAGTGTTTAATCGGCTAATCATTTCAGCTGGACTTGTAGGTCTATATATTGTTGGGTAGTTTAATTTATAATAAAACATAGATTTTTATAAACTACATGTGTTTTGGGTGCACAAATCTTCATTTGTAAAGTAACTAGTAACTAAAGCGTTCAGATTAATGTAGTGGAGTAAAAGTAGAAAGTGGCATGAAAAGAAAAGACTCGAAAGGAAAAGTATCCCAAATTTGTACATAGGTAAATGTACTTAGTTACCACCACTGCACATTTCCCACCTTGCTAAAAGATATTTCCTCCTCAAAATTCCCTTGGTATTTCTAGCGAATGCTATTTAGCGGTAGCAGCAGGGTAGGACGGAATATTTACGTACATTATGTGCTTCTCATGCCGCCCAGGGACTTTCAATGCGGTGACTCAGAGACCCAGTGACCTCGCCCCAACAAGGAAATCCCAGATTGACAATGTGGAAAGGCCGTGAAACCCATAAAATGAAATTAAACTTGCGCCAGTCATTGCTGTTTATATTCATAAATTTTCTTTTTATTCGTAAAACCATATTTTGTTAATAGTGTTTAAATTCACACAACACATGTACAGGTACAAAAATAATATCTCTGTATTTACAATATATTACACAGTCTTGTCTACTATATACACATCAATACATATTTATACAGTCTAGAGAAGGACTATATGGGCGCCGTGGTCTTGCTGTATTTCGGCTTTTGTTTGGTGCAGATCATTCCTGTGATCTGGAGCGGGCATGACCAGACTGGACGCCGTCTTCATCCATGTTCTTTCGATGCCAGGACCAGCACCTTTGGACCTGGACCGGGAACGTGGACTGATGTGTCCCCTCATTGGGAGGGGAGGGGGGCCGTGGCTGGGCAACCCAGTAGCAGCTTCACTGCCGTTCACACCACCGGTAAGAGATGGTTTACTTTCCAAACTTTATGTCATCGTACAACTGTAGGAAAGAACAGAAAAAAAAGAAGAAAAAGCCGTTAGGAACTCATACGTTAAAGATAAGATTATATGAAACCTTCAGATGGTATAATTGCCTACGTGGAATAATGATTCGGAAACTAACCTCGTCTTCCGATGATTCCAGATCCTCCATGTCGCTCTCATCTGATTCGCTGTCGGGCAGCTCCCTCAGCTCCTGTGCCGTCCTCTCGTACAGCTGCCGGCGGATCTCTTCGTTCTGGCGTCCGTACGTGAGGTGGTACGGCGTGAAGCCGCCGTAGTTGAAGCAGTTGACGTCCGCGCCGAGTTCGAGCAGGCGGCGGACCAGCGCGGGGTTCTGGAGGTCGACGGCCAGGTGGAGCGACGTCCGTCCGCTGCACTGTTCCTATGAGCGACAACGTAAAAGGAGCACGGTTAGGTTCCTGCTGCGTCACAACCGAGGTCTTTCCTTTAGACATCAGTTTTGCAAAAAACTTGCTGCCTTTTTTTGAGTTAATGACACCTACCTGTGCGTTGATGTCTGCACCCAGCCGAACGAGGCTTTCGACCAATGAGATGTAGCCGTTAATGGACGCCAAGTGGAGACAGTTATGTCCTGTGGAGAGAAAATCGGGGGGGAAAGCTCAGTTAATAACCAAATTCGAGAACTGTTTATGTGAGACGCGAAAGTCTGTGTGCGTCTTTGCACGTTTTTTTTGTTTGTTTTTTTAACGCGGTACGTACCACTGTAGTTGGGGAAGGTCACCATGGACGTGATGTGGCGTTTGCAGTTCTGGGTGATGACGCCGAAGCAGGCGAGGGAGCCCTTCTTGCAGGCGATGTGGAGAGCCGTGTTCCCGCTGTCGTCGGCCATACACGGGTCACTGCCGGCATTCAGGAGCCTCTCCACTAACTGGGGCTGCTCTGTGATCACTGCGAGGTGGAGGGCAGTCTGCGGACGGCACATTCATAAGACACATTTAATGATCTCGATTTTGAAGGCAGTGTGTGTATTATGAGGAAGGTTTGGGTTTGGATTCAGCTGATAAACAGTCCTTTGGGTTTAGATTAGTACCTGTCTCTGGTGGTTCTGTGCATTGAGGAAGGGGTGATTGTGAGAAAGTTTGATCATCTGAAAGGCATGTTCTTTGGCTTCATGAATGATGGCCAAGTGGAGAAGCCTGTAGGGGTAGAAGGGAGGGAGGGAAAAAGAGAGAGAGAGGTTAGTTAAAATAGTGCTCTTAAAAAGTAACAGAACAAAAAATTACGCATTAAGGAAATGGTTCCAGCCAAGTATGAAAGAACAAAGCCTGAGCAGTGGAGCGTTTCGCAAGAGTGGAGTTTTGTTGGGTTATTTCCACCAGTTGTGGCTTGACACATCTGATGCTTTATCAGTTCCTGGCAGCGGGCCAGGGACTTTCCTGAACGCGCAGAGCGGACTTTAGCACCGCCCAGACTGCGCTCTCGGCCAAAGTTTACACGCACACTCGCAGGCACACACGCACACACACACACACACACACACACACACACACACACACACACACACACACACACACACTTTTAAAGGCCTCTTGTTTTCGTGCAACTTTCGACATTTTCATGCGTACTTTTGCAGCTTTTCCAATCTTTCCTGTGCATTGACTTTAACGTTTAGATGCTGCGCGCGAGTGCACAACTCCTATTTGATTTACGCAGAAGAATGACATTTTGCAAATGCGCAACTGCATAATTAATAATCGACAACAAAAACAAATCTAACTTACGTGTCACCATCCTCAGTCACCGCAGCTCTCCACGGCTCGTATTCCTGTGCGGGCTCCTCGTTAAAGTTCATATTCATATCCTCAAACCCGTTCACCAGCTCGTCCTCCTTCAGGGACTCCAGGCCGCTGTCAAAACGGTCGTCTTGACAAGGCAACATTTTCCCGTGTTTTGGCTCCATGCTGTCGAAGTTATAATCCATTTGGTTGTGGTTAGACACTCTGTGGACGTCCATGTTGTCTTTGCGACTGTGAGAAGAATAAAGCTCCGTCTCTATCCAAAAGGCTCAGGGTAGAGTGGAGCAGCCGAGGGAGGCGCACAGGGTTTTGTGCGCTCGCTGGGCGGGGCCTCTGTGGGGATTTCCATACACTTATCTCAGAAAAAGCAAAGGGAAATCACACGGAGCGTGTGCTTTTGTGAGAAAAATCCCCCCTCCCTTCCCCCTCCCAAATATAGTCAGAATGAAAACTTGTAGTTTCCTATTAGACACCTATTTTCACCTGTGATGTAGGTTAATTTAGGCTATGTCAATGAATGAGGCAGAATGAGAGGCAGACAGCCCCTAACAGGCTCTTGAAGAATTCCCTTCTGCACTGGGGAAATTATCTATCAAGTGGCTAACCAAAGTAGCATTAAATTAAATATATATATTGCATTTACTTACTTTTGGCCTAATTGGCCAAATTCCAATCATTATAAAAAGAGACACCCACGTTTCCATTATGAAGTTCATTTCACAATTTACACTGAAGATGAACTATGGCACACACCTACACTAAAACCGCATTGTGTTATCACATACAGTAGCTGCTCTGAGTTCTGTGGCTGGCATAACCATACAAAAGATAAAGCTCATTTTACTTGCATAGTGCATTCATATTTTTTTGCTTCATCTCGACATTAGGTACAGTCTGTACACATGTAAATACCGCAAAATGTAAGGAATGCATAATATTTAACTAAACTTGAATTTGCAGCATTATTTGTATTCCACTTAGTTTGAGCTAAGGGGATGGAAAAAATACTGGGTAGGCCTATGTATATTTCTGCATACACAGTGCGCTTACAATTGAATAAGTTCAGTACATCAAAGAAATAGAAACACAGATATAAGAAAATGAATACAAATAAGAATAAATACATTCGTAAAACATAAAACAAACACTAAATACTCTAATTAAAAGCCATTTTACAAAAAATAGTTTTTAAAAGACTTAAAAGAGGACACTGAGGTAGCTTGCCTGATTCCCAATGGAAAGTTATTCCACAGTTATGGGGCCCTTATGGCAAATGCCCCAATGTAATTTCTATGCATTTTATTTTTAAAATGCTACTTAAGATTTGCATTCTTTGTCACCATCAAATACGTTTACAGTCTCAAAAGAGTTGACGAGCATCTTACGTATTCATTGTTGGGATCAGACCTGCCAAACACGTCCCTTCGCCCTAAGGCAGAATATGTTCTGTTTGTGACCTGCATATTAATAAGATGAGTGAAAACACGAGACTGGCACATGCAGGGGTCAGACAGAAAAAGGTGGAAGGATTTCCACACTTGTGTCTGTACATGTCTACACTACAAAGTGAATTTTCGAGTGCAAAGGAAGAGGAAAGATTCTAAAGTTTCCTTGTGGAGACTCCCTTTTGAAACCATGCATGTTCCCCAATAGGATGTTCTGGACTTACCCGTCTAGCATTGCTTAGCTTAACACACCCTGGAGGTGAAATACTGCACAAATTAGCTTTGGTCCCGGAAAACACTGCGTTTAATCAAGCAGGAAATGTACGACTTTTTTTTCTATGAATTTTGGTAGGAATTTTGAATATGTTTCCTTGTCTTTCTTTTTTACACCCAGTGTTTTTGCATTCGTCCTATAGTTGCTTTGAAGCAAGTCTTAAAGAGGAAATTCCTTTCTGTTGCACAACATAGTGGCGAAGTGCGTGACAGAGCTACCTGTCTGTGCTCCCCTGACATTTAAGATAAAACTCCCAGGATCACTTGTGTTTACATTACAAAAGGTGGGCTTGGCGAAAACATAGCAACGGTATCCAAGAGCAGTACAGCGTTCACACCTCTATGGGGCGATACTCAAACACGCACACATGTACACTCCCAGCAGGGCTGTGATGTCATGTGATGTCAACTGCTGTCTCTCAGTCTGCAGTGTCTACATAAACACACAGCACACTGTGTGCCTCTTTGGAATTCCACACATTATTTAATCTCTGCCAAGTCTCACACTGAGGCATCTGAGGACAAACTGTTCTTGCAGCCTTGTGTTATTTTTCAGTGGTGGACTGTAACTAAGTACATTTACGCAAGTACTGTGCTTAAGTACACGTTTGAGGTACTCGTACTTTACTTAAGTCCTTTTTTTTTATGCCACTTTCTACTTCTACTCCACTATATTTCAGAGAGAAATATTGTACTTTTTACTCCACTACATTAATCGGACAGCTTTACTTACTAGTTAGTTTACAAATCAAGATTTTTGCACACAAAAAACATGTAGTTTATAAAATACAATGTTATATATGTAGGCCTCCAAGTCCAGCTGAAATGATTAGTCGATTAAACACTTAGTATACTTTTACTTAAGTAACATTTTAAATGCAGGACTTTTATTTCTAACCGAGTATTCTTTACAGCGTGGTATTAGTACTTTTACTTAAGTTAAAGATCGGAATACTTCTTCCACCACTGTGTTTTTTCTCCTGTTGCCTAGTTTACATGCTTGCGTGTATATATGGTCAGATATTTACCCCATAAGGGAAATACTGGGACTTCCACTTGACATATTGAGATTTTTTTTGTTAAGCAGTTCAAATGCTCTTGTCTTCACTAGCCTTGTGTTTACCACTGGTTGCTATGGACACCGTCCGCTCAGAAAGCACTGACGCCAGTTCAGTGTTAGGTGTTGTACATTGCCCTCTGTCTGTGTGTTGGAAAAGCACTGGGTATCTGAGTCACAGTATAGTGCCTCTGGGGGCATCACACCCTGTTGGGGAAGTGCTAATGTCATGAAACTCTAAATTTTTCTCTGTTGACCAATTAACACCAACCTCACCCGACATCCTTTTAAAAAGAAAAGAAAGAAGGGCTGTTACGCTGTGCAGCTTCACTTAGTGGTCGGTTTATTAGGTACAAAAAGCTAAAACTAATGCAGTCTAATACAACATCTCTGTAATAAATCCTTCCTTCACGAAGGTTATAATTTTCAGTTTTTGCTGAAACCGTTAGTGTGGATTCAACTACAGTATATGATCACTTTGGAGCCTGTAGTTTGTGTTGCTGTTGTAAATAGTGGTGTTCCTACGTCTACCCTCATTGATATAAATTGAGTGGGGAAAATATTATCAACCCCCTCCGCATAATGAAATGCAATTCTGCAGCAGCACAAACTGCAGCTTCCAAAATTACCATTATTCAAATTAACACCGCTCTAAAAACTGAACATTATAACTATCATGAAGGTAGGATTTATTACAGAGCTGTGGTATTAGACTGCATTAGTTAAGTGTCTAACTAACTGGCAACTGAATTAATTAATCAAGGCAAAAAATAATAATAAACTGCCATTACCGAATATTATATATAAAATCTTTGCTAAATACAAAATAAAGCAGATTACATTATACATTTTGAACATTTGATTTGAAAGGAAATGTCTCACCATTAGAAAGATTTCATAAATTTTACAGTTATAGCTAGACTACTAAACATTTGGTAGAAGGACATGATGGATACCTAAATTAAGTAATTATTGTAATTATTATTATGTTTTTATTTTTATTAGGCCTATACATATATATATATATATATATTTTTTACAGTGACTGCTTAGCAAGGGGTAAAATACTGCTGAAGTGGGGGGAAAGGCAGCGGGGGTTAGTGAGGAGTAAAATAAAGTATTAATACTGAAATTACATCATGGCTAATATGTGAAACTGAAACACTTGTCATTTCTGGAAAGCATCTATTTATCTACTTACTCTTAAGGGAATAGTTTGTCATTTTGGGACTTATGCTTATTCACTTTTGCCGAGAGTTAGACAAGAAGATTGATAAACTAATTATGGAACTAGAGCCAGGAGAACTTAGTTTATCATTCAAAACAGGAAGCAGGGGGAAACAACTCTAGCTCTGTAAAAGTAAAAAAAACTATATATATATATATATATACATACCAGCACCTAGGATCACATTATTTCTATTTTGTTTAAATTGTACACTGATTGAGAATGTGTCATTAGTAAACTTTAGGTGGTGTAGTTAGGCGTATTACTAAACTTTGAAGAGAGCCAGGCTAGCTGTTTCTGCCTGCTTCCAGTCTTTAAGCTAGGCTAATAACCTCCAGGCTCTAGTTTCATGATTAGCATACAGACAAACCTATATCTCACTTGTATCTGTCTGTGTACAGATTAAACAAAAGTTATATAATGTGGTAACAAAGTTTAAGAGGTGCTGTGTATTTTTTTTTACTTAGCAGAGAGCCAGCTAGCTGTTTCTGCCTGCTTCCAGTCTTCAAGCTAATATAGCTTCCTAGCTCTAGTGCCATAATTAGCATGCAGCCAAACCTGTATCTCACTTGTGTCTATTTATGTACAGATTAAACAGAAGTTATATAATGTGGTAACAAAGCTTAACCCTTGTTGTCTTCCATTCGACTGTGCATCGTCCTCCCGGGTCAAAACAGAAAATCACTTTTTCTAACGTTTTTGTCTCTTTTGGCGCTTTTTTCAATGTTTTTGGCACTTTTTGACGTTTAACGCTTCTTCTCACTACCATGTATAAACACCACTAACACCAACATGTTACTAGATTTACACTTTTTGGAATTCATGGTCAATAAACTTCATTTATTTCCTAATAATTCCTACCTAATTCTTGAGTTAAAAAGAATGAATTTTTTTAGACTAATATTAAAGGAAGGATAATCACAGAATGGGATATGTTAACGTTCAGTCGATACACTGTTTCAAAAAATTTCAATTTATTTTCAAATGCAATACAAAATTCAAAGAAAATAGATATTTTTGTTGTACACGTTGTATGGAATCATCCATGTTATTTTTGTGTAATCAAAATTAGGTAGTTAAAAAGAAACTCATATTTCTGAAATAGACAACGGGTCAAATTTGACCCGAAGACAACACAAGGGTTAAGAGGTGCTGTACCAGCCAGCTGTTGCTGCCTGCTTACACTCTTTAAGCTAATAGCCTCCAGGCTCTAGCTAGCTGGCATACAGATGTGAGTGTGATATCGGTTTTCTAATCTAACTCGTGGCAGGAGAGCAAATAAGCATGTTTACCAAAATCGTTGAACTATTAATTTAAATCTTCCCTTCCTTACTTAACTAGCTTTGTCCAAGCACATTTTCAAAAGGGTCCCACTGTGTGAGACTTACAGCCGGACAGTGGTGGAAGTATTCTGATTCTTTACTTAATTAAAAGTACTAATACCACACTATAAAAAAAGAAAATGTTACAAGTAAAAGTCCTGCATTGAAAATGTTACTAAAAGTATGTAAGTACCATCAGGAAAATGTACTTAATGTACTCAATGCAGGAAAATCCTTACATTTTAGAAACTGGAAACAATCCAAACAGGTCTGTCAATGTTTAATTGGCTAATCATTTCAGTTGTACTTGTAGGCCTATATATTGTTGGGTAGTTTAATTTATAATAAAACATATTTTCGAGTGAAAATATCTTAATTTCTAAAAGGAAATAAAACTGTCAGATTAACGTACACTATTTCCCTCAGAAATGTAGTGGAGAAGATGTAGAAAGTGGCATGAAAAGAAAATACTCAAGAAAAGTACAAGTACCTCAAATTTGTACTGAAGTACAGTACTTGAGTACATGTAATAAGTTACATTCCACCATTGCAGCCGGATGATTTAATTTGGATTCTGTCACGGCAGTAGTTTTTTTGTCAGTGATCTGCAACTTGTTCAGCTGTCTAAAAATGGCTTCAGCTTCCTTGATGTGTGCATGTCATTCATGACAACTTCCCTCCTGTTTCAGAAGGAAGCTATCACTCCATAGTTACAGTAATCACTCAATCAATAGTCAACCTCAACCAGTCCATTTCTTGTGTGGGCTTGGTGACACAGCAGCTCTACACCCAGAGATAATACAAACTACACCCACTTTATGTTTTCACAATGTGTGGCTCGACGTAAAAAGGAGTATTTTAGAATGACAAGTTCTTGCATGGCAGTTTTCCATGGCTTGTATTAAATGACAGATAGGCATGTACACTGTTTATTGATATGAGTCAAGTTTCTTTGTCAGAGGGATCACAACCATGCTATATGAAAAGAAAACATTCTAGGTGGTTATAATTACATATTGTACTGTCTGTTGCATTTGACATGGTTTTAATAGAATCATGAGGAGAAGACATGAATGAAGATCATATCGTGTGTGAACTTTAATCTCGTGACCTTATCCAATGACCTCATTCAATGGGTAACGGGGACAAAAGTACAAGGAAGGTGATTAATCCTGTGTCGAACAGGTTTCCATACATGTAAAAAGAATGTTATTCTGGAATGTGATGTTTATGACATTTTGGGGTGGGAAATGGTGTTTCAGCATCTTTTTTTTTTTTTTTTTTTTTTTTTTTTTTGCTACAGCTTCTGAAAAAGTGCCTGAAGACATCTGGCTATTGATTGAAACTTTAAAACTGAGGTGAGATGCTCCCCTTTGTTGCCTTGGTTTCACGCTGAATGTGCAAATGCATATTTTTTCGAGGAAGCGTGGGCGTTTTTACGGAGAAGGGGTAATACCTTTGTTTTCCTCCCCAGGCATTCCCACGGTGTTACACACAAACACACACACACACACACACACACACACACACACACCCTACTTACACCAGGCATTTCTCATGGAGGTCAGTGTCACTATCAGGTTCACAGTTGTTGGTTAAGTCTTATAGCAGCATGAAAAAATATTAAATGGTCAGTTCCCCCAAATTACAAGTAAAGAAGTTTTCCTCGCTTACCCCTCGTGGTGTCGAGCCGTGCCGATTTTGGTTTTATTTGCAGATGTTTTGAGATATTTGTCTCTGAGATTTCAGATTATTTTTAAAGGAATAGTTTGACTTTTTGGGAAATATTCTTATTTGCTTTCTGGCACAGAGTTACAGGAGAAGATCGATGCCACTCTCATGTTTGTATGGTAAATATGAAGCAATGGCCAGCAGGCGCTTAGCTTAGCATAAAGACTAGGAACAAAGGGAAACAGCTAGCCTGGCTCAGTCCAAACAAACCAAAGTGTAAAAAAGATGTGGTTTTGTTGTCATCACCGTGAGGTCGCAAGGCAATCAGCGGAGACTGCGCGAAAGATAGATGATTTGAAAGTAGCATCTCCTCGAGGCTCCGTCTAACCCCTCCCTAGGGCTCGCACCCAAAAACAGACGTGAACGAGCACTGCTCTGTCGCTGCTTCAGAGCAGAATGGAAAAAGAAAAGCAATTTTACTTAAAGGTCCTATGACATGCTGCTTTTTGGATGCTTTTATATAGGCCTTAGTGGTCCCCTAATACTGTATCTGAAGTCTCTTTATATAGGCCTTAGTGGTCCCCTAATACTGTATCTGAAGTCTCTTTTATATAGGCCTTAGTGGTCCCCTAATACTGTATCTGAAGTCTCTTTTATATAGACCTTAGTGGTCCCCTAATACTGTATCTGAAGTCTCTTTTATATAGGCCTTAGTGGTCCCCTAAAACTGTATCTGAAGTCTCTTTTATATAGGCCTTAGTGGTCCCCTAATACTGTATCTGAAGTCTCTTTATATAGGCCTTAGTGGTCCCCTAATACTGTATCTGAAGTCTCTTTCCCGAAATTCAGCCTTGGTGCAGAATTCCAGCCACTAGAGCCAGTCCCACAATGAGCTTTCCTTAGGATGTGCCATTTCTGTATCTGTAGCTTTAAATACTATTGAGGAGGAGAGAGGCGGGGCAAGGTGGAGGGTGGGGGTGTGGCCTTGACCAACTTGCCGTGGGCAAAGCAAAGAAAGGGGAGGTAACCTTTCCCCTTATGATGATATATAGGGAAGATTTCAGATTGGCCCATCTTTGCTTACTTTTTCTCAAAGGCGGAGCAGGATACCCAGGGCTCGGTTTACACCTATCACCATTTCTAGCTGCTGGGGGACCAAAGAAAAAAACAACTCATGAAGTGAAATTTTCATGCCATTGGACCTACTGTTAGCAATGTGGCGATGACGCGCATTGAGCTCAGGCTCATACACGGCAGGGGTAGATTACACGCAGCGGGGCAAGGAGACATTTCCTTGGTTCTTTCCAAGCGGACCACGAGGCAGTGATTGGTAGGAGATTTTACAGGATCACAGCAGCTACAGATGACGGATCTAATTCGCTCTTCTTTCAGAGCCATACGTTATTTACAGCTGTTGGGGAGTGTTATTCTGGATCCCACCTGGTTTCTTGGCAAGACCCGCCCTATGAAGCAGCCTGAACACGTACATTTCGTCTTGCCTAGAACTGCAGTGGGTTCCATAATAATGCATAAAGATCATTTCGAACAATATATAAAATAGTGTATATTGGTAAAAGTTATCAACCCCGCGTTTAAAACCACAACTTCACATTTTTACACATACGATTTAACAAACTAGACATAACATGTTAATTAGTGGGCTTTAGAGGTGCTGGTACTGCTGTTGTTTTTATACTGTCGGAGTGAACCAGGCTAGCTGTTTTCAGTCGTTATGCTTAGCTAAGCTAACCAGCTGCAGTACAGAATTAGTTGATTAGTAGAGTTGAGAGAGAATTTATTTATTTATTTTCTAGTCTAACTCTCAGCAAGAAAGCAAGTGGATTTTCCAATATTCGTTTAAGCTAATGGTCAATTTGTGGGAATATTTTGTGTATGGAATGAAAACCACACTGTGAAAAAGTTATCGGTGCTCAATGCTCAGCCTCAGTGAACAAGAAAATAACCACTTAAAACAAATGCAAATCAAAATGCACCTAAAGATGATAATGACATAGTTAGCCACAAGGGCTTGAGTATGTCAGGCTGTGCACATGTAGAACCAAGAGCTCTATAGTGCAAATAGAGCGCTAAACGGGTTTAAACATAATCATTCAAATTTGAAAATAATTTTACAGCGGTAAGCAGAGGAGGATTGCTAATGTTGGGGATTTACAAACACTTTGATTGGCCCCAATTCAAAAACTTTCTGCTGCATATTGAGCAAGCTAATGTGAGGCTGACTTTCGAGGCTGCAGTAGTTTAAAGGAGATAAGATAAAAACCAGTGGTGGAATGTAACTAAGTGCATTTACTCAAGTACGGTACTTAAGTACAAATTTGAGGTACTTGTACTTTATTTGAGTCTTTTCTTTAATGCCACTTTCTACTTCTATGCACTACATTTCAGAGGGACATATTGTACTTTTTACTCCACTACATTAATCTGACAGCTTTACTTTCCAAATCAAGACTTTTGCACACAAAACAAATGTAGTTTTATAAAATACGATGTTATTTACAAGTCCAGCTGAAATGATTACCTGATTAAACACTTAGTCGATTGACAGAACTGTTGGCATCGTATCTAGTTTCTAAAATGTGAGGATTTTTCTGCATTGAGTACTTTTACTTTTAAGTACATTTTCCTAATGATACTTACATACTTTTACTTAAGTAAAATTTTCAATGCAAGACTTTTACTTGTAACAGAGTATGTTTACAGTGTGGTATTAGTAAATTTACTTGAATACTTATTCCACCACTGGATAAAACCATCACAGACCTACTTCAACATCTTTTTTGGTTGTATATCTAGCTGCTTTTCAAAAGTTGAGTCAATAATCTGACCCTTGGATTTTTTGTGAAAGATAGATTGCCAATATTCTTAGTATACAATATAACTCAGAATACGTTGTTTCAAATGAGGTCCCCACAATATGAAACTGTTTAATAGGTTAAAGTATTTTTTGAAACTGGAAGCCTAAAATCACATTACAAGAAAAAAAGGAAGGATGTGCAGTCTGTGTACGCAAGTATGGTTTGAGGTCAATTATTTTTCATGGATTATCACAATGCTCGTGTGAGTGCACATGCAAAGCAATAAAAAAAAGGCAAACAACATTGCACTAAGAACTTCTTCCAGGGTGCAGAGTCACAGTTTCAGTACCATGCACGTGCAGTTAGGGGGTGATGGGTACTTGAGCACCTGCCCCTTTTGCCCTCAAAGCCAAAGTGCCCTTTTTTTGTCCATATTTATTTTCTCATTTTTTTTCTTTGATGATGGCCCACAAGGGGTCCGTTTAAAGTTGCCCTGCCACACGTATTTCATTACTTTGTGGTAATGTCTGAAGTTCTACCATGGACTCTGTAACATTTGTTTGTGGAAAAAATGCCTTGGTTACCTTGTTTCAACCCATTCTAGCGTGGTTTAGAAAGCCTGCAGGAAGACTCAGCTCAATTTGTGCCAGTTCTCATTAATATTCAACGAGCTAAGCTGCTTGACTCTGATTGGGTAACAGCTACTAACCAACGAGAACCTGGCTATCAGCATCCTTTACCCAGCACAACTGGGCGAGCTCATGAATGGTAATGAGCTCAGGCAACATGATGTCGGACTGACCAGCTTTTGTAATTGGCCTGATTTTTCTGCTTATTTCTTTTCAGTGGCTAGAGCTGACAGAGGAGGTAGCAGTTCATTTTCACATTCACCACATAACACAAACACATATGGACCTAACATATTTAAAAATAAATGCAAGTAAAAACGATTTTGTGTGGCAGGGTACCAGGGTTATCGCCTGATGCATGTCCGCTTCCTGCCAGGCGTGCCACTTAGACACAAGTGAGTACGTCGATGCCAGCAAGAGGGAGAAAAAGTTGGAAGTTGAGAATGCATGCACGCATGCACATTTGGTTTGTTATAGTAGCCTCTAGTTGCTTTCGCTAGTTAACGAGTCTCCTCCAGGATGAAAACAGCCAGCAGGCAAGCTAAATTTGTGGCAGCGGCAGCTAACTTTGAAGTAGTGATATTTTGCGGCGACAATTACTCGTTTTATTAGGGCACACACTAGATTCATCGTTTGATAGCCTTATAACGTAACCATTTCATTCTCTGATACACAAGAGATGACAGCAGCAGTTCTCTGTAGGTTAACAGAAGGGTGTGTGTGTGTGTGTGTGTGTGTGTGTGTGTATGTGTGTGTGTGTGTGTGTTTTCAATCTGCTTTCTGCCTCTCAACCAGCAGCCCACTTAAAAGAACATGTCACTTCTTTGGGAAATTAGCTTACGTTATTTGTAGTCTGCGGTGTAGGTTGGTGGTCTATACATTTGGCTTCTTAATAAAGGACATCATTATATTTTGAGAAAATAATCTGAAACATGCTGCATACCTTTGCAAATCCCTTTCTGATTCAAAGCCTACTAGCACACTGTTACAGAAATCTGATAGTCAGCTCAGGTTGCAGTTATAGGCTACACTTAAACTGTTTATCTGGTTTGATATTTTGTTATCTTGTCTCTTTTTGTAAATCATGATATTGAATTCTGCTACAGTGCAAAGATGCCACATAAAGACAGAATAAGGAAGCAGAAAAAGAAGGACCTGCAGGAGGCCAACCCAGTCTCACGTTAACCAGATCTTATCACGGTTTATATGTATTTCTTTTAATATTATTATTTCGGTCTATTTCGGCCAGGGAAGCTGGATTGCTTTGTTTATTGATATTTTTTAAACTATAACGCTACATCTTTCAACATGTATTTAGCTGTTATCATGGTATGCATTTCTTTATTTTAATAATATTATTTCGGTCTTATTACCGGTGAAATATTACAGTAAATAAGACAGAACAGTCAGCTACAATATGAGCCGAGCTGGGCGCATTCAAAACCGATGTCCCACGATGCAATGCGGGCATTCATTCACAGAATCAGACGGCGATCAACGGGTCTATAACACCAGTATCGCTTCAATGTACGTAAGGGATCATGTAGAGCGTTGTTATAGCGACTACAACAACGACGGGGTGATCAGGACCCCGACGCCAATCTTCTTCTAGCGGATTTATTGATAGCTGTCCTCCAGAGGGAACAGAACTGCGTCCATGGCAACGCTCTACTATGCATGGCAACGGTGGGTTATACTTTGCAACGGTCTGTTATCAAAAAAATAACAGACTGCATTCTACATTAGAATATAAGCAAGCCATGTAATAAATATATATAATCAGTAGTTTTGTCACCAGCAACAACACGTTGCTCAGTTTTGTTCCAGTAAGTTATGCATCGTAATAACGTTTAAAAAAAAATCAGCTGAAGACTCCGGAAGTGACGTCGTAATTACCGCTCGGCGGATAGAAAAGATACAAATACATAATATTCGTAATGATGTTTTTGTCTAACGTTGTATTTGAGGAGTTAAACAATAAAGATAGCATCAATAATAAAATACAGTTTCATGTATTTGTCTCATGTACTGTGTGCTTGGCTGGCCGGCGGTAGCATCTGAAACGGAATGAAGCCCACTCACGGCAGACAGCAGAAAGAGGAGCCAAACACGTCCTCCCACCCACCCCGGAAGAACTACAAGTGCTCAAGCTTTGTAACAGATTCTGGGCCGCGTCTATAGTGGGAGTTGTAGTGTTTAAATATATTGGTATATTTCTCATAAGTAGAAGTTGGTAGTGTAGAATTCTGGATACACCCTGGGGTTTTTTTGGGATGGGGAACACACTGGTGTCATCAGATTTTAAAAATAAAATCGTTAAATAGGTGAAAATAGCTTATTACCATATTTGACCGTGCTTACTGTGGATAAACTTTGGAGACCATATCTACATGATAGCTGAGGTCCAGAGCTTTTTATAACAGCTGGTTTTATGTGTGTAGCAGCTTCTGTTGCTAAATGACATCAGCTGAAGACTCCGGAATTGACGTAGTAATTACCTCTCAGCGGATAGAAAAAATGGCTGCATGTAAAAAAATAAAACAAATTGCTGCACGTTGTATGTGACAATTTATACAATAAAAATACCAATAAATACAATGAAAAAAATGTGTTTTATGCTAAGCACTTTGATTTGCCTTGTCGCAGAAAAATACTAGGCCTATATAAACAAACTACAGTTGAGTGTTTAGAACTACAGCCTAATGGCTTGTTGGACTAATGGGCATTTGTTTTGACTTGTAGGCTACTGTTGTGAAAAACAAAAAATAAACTACTTACAAAGAGAAGCATTTTTCATTTTATTTTCCATGCATAGTTATTTAAAAATGCAATTTTCAAATTTTGCAGTTGATGAATGTTAATAGCAAAGACTAAAGGGGAAAAAAACATGAGGATATTTATGTGTGGGAATTAATTTGATTTAACATCACACTGCATTATTAGTTGTTTTAAATAACTGACTTTTTTTAAATAATTGATGGTAGGCCTATCAATTATTATTCAGAAGATGATCCTCATATCAATCAGCATGGTTACAGCTTGTAGCTATAACCTTTGTAGCCTTTACTGAGACTACCTTTTCAAAATTAAGAAGGGGCTAGTTTTAGGAAGCATTTTAAGCAGATTTTTGCTGAGGTTTTTGTTAACAGAGATGTATAGCTTTGTATGGGTATGTGTACACAAACATGTGTTTTGGCATTTTTGGCACACTTCTACCTCAGCCTACTTCACACAGACACAAATACTTTTGCATATTCTGCTAAAATAGAGACCAGAATGTGGTGCCATACCAACAATCTCATTCAACCATTTCACAAAATGAGGAGTTTCATTCATTCATTCATTCATTCATTTCATTTATTTGTATAGCACATATATATATATATATATATATATATATATATATATATATATATATATATATATATATATATATACCACTGTGCTTCACACAACAAGAGTCAGGAAAGATAATAGAATAAAACATCCTTCAGACAGCAGAAAACATAAATAAAAATAAGAATTTATAGAAATGCACGCTCCAAGAGATAAAACCTTTGTTTGAGTTTAAACTCATATAAAGAGGACAGCGATCTCAAGGAGACGGGGACGCTATTCCACAGCCTAGGACCAACAACAGCGAAGGCATGGTCTCCTTTTGACTTTAGACGCGAGCGTGGCTGGGACAGATTATAGTTGCTTGTGGAGATGGTCGTGACATGGGTCAGAGGGTATCAGAGGTCATAAATGATGAACCAATCAATCGGCTCTGCTCCTATAGGCAGCTTGGTGTGTATATACAACACATTTGGCTGGAAGGCCCGTGTTGAAAGTGTGTCTTATCATTTAGAGCAGAAACTCACAGTGAATCAGAGGGTTTATGTTATACAAGGCTGCATTACAGAGCATTTTAATATGTCAGCAATATCTAAAAACATCTCATTTAACGCTTACTATTCAGGGAAGAACAGATAATATGGTCTGATCAATCTTATTCTCCATGCCAAGTAGCTCTCATCCTCTGGCAGAAGAAATGGGTACCCTAATGTAAACTAAATAATTCTAAACTATACCCCTAATTTGGACCTACCTCAATTAAAACTTTAAATAATGTAGCTTGAGGCTGCAGGTAAGTTTCATGATATGATGCATTTAGGGTTATGTGTTGCTCACTGTTTGTGAAAGATGAGCAATAGATTGTGGCTGTGTGATGTGCTTCAATCTGACTACATATCACTTTGTTTATTTTTTTTATCGTAAGTATGTCATCTGTATGATAAAACAATATGTCAAGTATTATTTGTGAAGCATTGGAACTCAAGGCAAATATCCCTCTGGGGACAATAAAGTAGGCCTATAGCTTGCAAAATGGTCCCTATGATATGTGAAAATTAAAACCTTGTCGTAGGACTATAGCAAACACATCGTTGTAAAGGTCTCAACCTGGAGAGGAACATATGTCAGTCTGGAGAGCATACATTACTCCTGCTTTGAAATATTGACCTCTGAACCTTGAACCCAGTCCATGTTTGAAGGCTTGTCATTTAGCAACAGAAGCTGCTACACACATAAAACCAGCTGTTATAAAAAGCTCTGGACCTCAGCTATCATGTAGATATGGTCTCCAAAGTTTATCCACTGTAAGCACTGTCAACTATGGTAATAAGCTATTTTCACCTATTTTTTCACCCCGTCGTTGTTGTATTCGCTATAACAACGCTCTACATGATCCCTTACGTGTACATTGAAGCGATACTGCCGTTATAGACCCGCTGATCGCCGTCTAATTTTGTGAATGAATGCCCGCATTGCATCGTGGGACATCGGCTTTGAATGCGCCCAGCTTGGCTCATATCGTAGCTTACTGTTCTGTCTTATTTACTGTAATATTTCACCGGTAATAAGACCGAAATAATATTATTAAAATAAAGAAATGCATACCATGATAACAGCTAAATAACTGTTGAAAGATGTAGCGTTATCGTTTAAAACATATCAATAAACAACAAAGCAATCCAGCTTCCCTGGCCGAAATAGACCGAAATAATAACATTAAAAGAAATACATATAAACCGTGATAATATCTGGTGAATAAATGTTGATTAAAACAGCGGTTATTGGGCTAAAAATACCAATAATATCAAAGCTGTATCCAGCTTCTCTGCTGCAGCCGAGTGGCAGAAAGTTTTGTGATGTGATTACATACGATTCTTCTCATTGAAATACATTAGTTTAAAAAACGTGACCCCAACACGTAAATCTTCACAATAACGTAATGGTATCACGTTCTAATAGATTTAATTTCGTAATGCCACCACGAACTGATGTGAGACTGGGTTGAGGAGGCAGCAAAAGGCAGTGGATCCCTAAGCAGTTAGTATAGTGCTTCACACAAGAATCTGACATGTTCATACATACTTATTATTATAACTTTGTATAAATACTGTAGTTTGGATACTGTATGTAACTTATTATTAACTATTACATTTTGCTTGGACAGTTGCATTTTTTGGATATATTTGTGTGAATGTAGTCTAATGTAAGGCTCCATATTTCATTTTTAGGTGTACAGTATTGTGGATTTAGTTAATTAATTATGTAAAAATGTAAAATATACAGTTTTTAAAATAAAGATGACATATATTGTTAACAAATCTTGCTCCATGTGCCCTTCTTGAATTTGAGCCGCTGCCCCTCAAAAGGTCTCTGCACGGCCCTATTCAGTACAGCTTTAAATAATGAAATTGGAAGAGACTTGGAAAACATGCCCGTTGAACATAAACTGTGGTTCCCTGTTTGGTTGTGTTCTCATTCTTGAGTTTCTCCTACATTCCTTTGTGTGCAACTTTATTGATCGGCCATTGTGCATTCTGGCCCGTGTGAAGAAAAGCTCAGAATAATGAAATAAACCGCAAAGACAACTTTCTAGCAACTTTCTGCTTGCAAGCTTGACTGCCCTAAATACAAATCAGACCAGCAAGTTTCCTGACACACTTACAGCAGTGTGAAAATGAATCTGACTGGCAGCGTGCTACACACCACGGAAATAGTGAGGCTACAAGACAAACCGCAAATCAACTGAGCAATATATGTCACTGTTTAATATTCTCATATATGCATTTTTGAATTTCTGAGGTTTGAGCAGGCCAACTATCTGTTATGTCAGCTCCAACAATTAAAACTTCAGCTTCCTGTTTTGTCTTTTGATGACAACACACAATAGTGTGCTTAATGCCTAATGTTGATCTTTACTAATATGCCTTTTGAATTGAGCAACATATTAATTATAGCATTGTTCCTTTTTATAGCATTCATTCATAAGCATTTGTTTTCTTCATCCATGTTACTATTTTAAGTATTTTTAATCATACACTTATTCATATATCCAGTCATCCTGTCATCATGCTAAAGTTGTTATTTGATCATTAGGAATGCTAGAAATTTTAATACTAGAATAAATCATAATCTTCAGGAGTGGATTCAAACTGAAGAACTGTCGAGCTATTGTTCAAAGGACTTTATTGCCCTCCCATGGTTGTAACGTGAATTGCAGATCCTGGGATTGCAGGTCCTTTTCCTTGTCAGTTGAATGGGCAATGTGGATAAAATCATCTATGATACTAATTTGCTGTATATGTCATTTTAAATTGCAATATAGTACACATTTTGAAAAGTCTGAATAGGATAAGCAGGCAAGAAATATCTGTTTTTGGCAAATCCAGCAAATAAATACCTTACAAATCAAAGTACTTTATTACATTGATGATACATAACAATGGCTTAACATACCCATAAATATTAAAGGATAATTACCTAGGTAAAAAAAGTATGGCAAAATCTAAAATACATTTGTGACATGTGGACAACCTACATTATAAACTAGTCACAAGTAGCCTACAAACTGACTAGTGAAAGAGCATTGGGATGCAATGCAAAAAAAAGGGTCAACCTGGGGCCTGTTTCACAAAAGCAGAATATATAAATCCAGGATAAGTGATAAAGCGAGGATTGACCTAGTCTAATCTGATGAACGATCACAGACCGACTGAATGCGTAATTGTAGCCTAAATATATAGCCTGGTTGACACCAGACCCTTCTCAGTTGGAACTGAGAGTGGGTCTGGGAAAGGTTTATTGACAGTTAATTTCCAAAGGGGCGTCACCAACGGATGCCCCTCAAATGCCTCTGGGTGCATTGGATAGTCCTTCAACCAATCAGACCAACGATGCTGCACTTCGGTAGCCGTCATGTTGAATGTAAACAAAAAGCTGCTCGCCGTCGCTGCGCTATCGTCGTCGCGTAAAGCCCGCCTCAACGGTTGTGATTGGTGTAAAGCCCGCCTCAACGGTTGTGATTGGTGCCTCAATTTTGGGGACATTGGAAATGGGCTCTTCGCCAGACTTAACCTGACTCCGCCAGATGGATTGCTTTCGCATTTTCTCAGCATATCCATCTGGGAACTTTCTATTGGAGAACTTTTGGGAAGGGGCGAAAAAATACTACTACTATGAAAATACAATCACAAGCCCCTGCTGCTGCAGGCAAAGCATAGCTCGTTAGCTCAGCAAGCAAGCAACATGTCGGTAAAGGATATTTGCCGTTTGTGTAACGAGAATTTACTATTAGCATTAGCGAGCAGCTAACAGAATTAGGGCTACCGCTGGCTGAAAATACTGGTTAGCTGTAATAATGTCTATCACCACCTAAACCTGCCTCAAAACCAACACTGATTGGCCCGGTCGTTTGGCGAACGGCTCCAAATTTTCTCTATCTCAAGATGCCAGACTGATCTGCGAGTGGAAAACTGGAGCTCGCGAGATCAGGACGGTCTCACGAGGCTACGCCAGACTGACTTGCAGAGCAAATCTCAAATTTGACGGAAGTCCGTCAGGGTTTACCCAGGCTACTAAATATATACATTAACTGACCACGGCTCTGAATTGAAGCCATCATAATCATTCCATTCAAGGATTAGGCTACTAATCATTTGCACAAATTAACAGTTGTACTCTTTGCCTTAAAAGTGAGCAGAAGATAATGTTACTCAGGAAATTTACTATGAAGATCAATTTTCTATAACGCTAGAATATGATGTGCAAATATCTCTTTCACTCTGTTCCTCTCTCTCTCGCTCTCTCTCTCTCTCTCTCTCTCTCTCTCTCTCTCTCTCTCTCTCTCTCTCATGGGCTAAAATATAAATTTCCTAAGTCATATTAACTTCCACTGCTCGCTTTTAATGCAAAGTGTACAACTGTTCGTTTTTGCAAATGATGGTGACTCATTGAATGGTTTCAGTTAAGAGCAGAAGTTCATAAATGTATATTTTTAGACTATCATTCAGTCTGTACGTTTTTTTTATTTGAAATTTTTTATAGAGGACAAGTTACCGTCTCTACATATTATATGACTTACTCCCTCATATGTATGGACATAGAAAATAAAGACACTGAAGAAATTGGACTCTAAAATCTAGAAACAATAAATATAATTAAGTGATAAATTGCATGCACACTGTAAACATGAATGGAACAGAGTATATTCATCAGTTATTTCCCCCCAGCAAAATATAAGATCAAAAACCATTGAGGTGTCCTCTCCCTTTTGTTACATGAATGTACAGTAGCCTACATCACTAGATAGTTACTGGTCCAGTAAACTGGGACTATAATTTGGGAGGATTGTACAATTAGGATATGTTCTTAAAATTGTACAATCCTCCCAAATTATAGTCCCAGTTTACTGGACAACACAAATTGTGTGCTAAGAATGCCAAATACAATGTACATGGAAGAGGAACAAACATGATGCTTATTGTTAAAGAATTTTAAAAAATCAACTAAAATAATTCAAGGTGCATTGGTCAACTATAGAAATGTACAGCATTGTATGTATTGCCCTTAGTAACAGACTTCATTTAAAACACATTTTAAATTTGATCAGCCTTTTCTAATTATCTCAACAACAGCCATAATATATTCATTAAACTTCTAACAACAATATGAACAGCAGTCTTCAAAAAATTATCTGGGCAGAGCAGAGAAAGGGGAGGTAACCTTACTCCTTATGACCTGATAAGGAGCAAGATTCCAGATTGGCCCATCTGAGCTTTCATTTTCTCAAAGGCAGAGCAGGATACCCAGGGCTCGGTTTACATCTATCACCATTTCTAACCACTGGGGGACCCTAGTCAGGCTGGTTGAACGCATATTAATGTTAAAAAAACTCATAAAGTTGTGCTGAAAATTCTAAATTCTAAAACCCAGAACAAAGAAGTCAAATATGATATGAAAGGTACATGTGTTGGGTTCAAACCTTCTTGCTACCAGAGCAAAATGAAATAAATACAGGAATATAATCACAGAAACAATAAATGAATACACATTTATATACATTTGTTTTTTTGCCACTTTAATCTTTTTGTGGATGGAAACTATCTTTTATGTGCATTTTATGGCATATACAGACTTTTCAACGTACTATACTATGACTTTTTATTAATTTTTACGACATACTATAATAGGTCTTTTTATGTCTTTTTTTCAACATATACTGTGACTTTTTAAACATAGTGTACTAAGTCAGACAGCTCAGGGTGATTAGAGAGCATTTGGGAGACTGACAGTTTGTGTTCGAACCTTATATGTTGCAGTGAGAAGAAGACAAACATGTCACAAACAGACCGATTTGTCAGGTCAGATAGCTCAGTGGTTTAAGACAATGATTTCCAGCTGCTGAAACCCTAGCCCATAGTCTTCATAAACCCACTGGAGTTTACAACGCCAAAACAAAGGAAGAGGAAGGTGACGGATATTGAGCCCAAATGAGGGACATCCAGCAGCACCGGTTGTGGATATAGACTATGTTGTGTTCTTTTGTAATTTATAAAACCAATTTAAAGCATTATTTAAAGTATGTTTTAAACACATACAGTTGGGGCGGCCTCTAGCTCACCCTATAAGAGCGTTTGCCCCATGCTAGCTGAGTCCTGCAGTGGCCTGGGTTCAAATCCAACCTGTGGCCCTTTGTTGTGTGTCGTCCCCTATCTCTCTCCCCCTTTCACGTCTATCCCCTGTCATTGTTTAGTGAGGGAAGGGAAAAAGCCCCTTAAAACAATCTTTTAAAAAAAAACACATGCGGTTAGTTTCATACAGTTTTTAAACAAGGTTAGGTTTTGGTTTATGTCAAAGTTTGGTCAGGATGCTTTTTTGAAACCATTTAAAAAAAAAATTTCAAATGCCATGAAATTAAATAAAACTACCAAAATTCAGTGGAAGTAATCATTAATCGTACCTGCAAAGAACATGGATACATGGATGTATATGTTGTATGGGTTACATACAACGTACAGTACATGCAAGCATCCAAGTTATTTTGCGGCAATTTGGTTGTTAAGAAACCCATATTTCTGATATAAAAAAATTCTGAAACGGGTCAAATTTGACCTGAGGACAACACAAGGGTTAACTTTGAGATCCACCCCCCCTTTTTGGTATATGTAGCCCCGCCCCTCTAGGCCTACTTAGTTCAGACAGCAGCCAAGGCCAGCAGCTGTAGAACAGACAAAAAAAAAAAAAAAAAAAAACTTGTGAGTTACCGGATTATTGGGACCAAATCCTGAGCCGCTGAGCGGTGAAACTCTGGAGAGACTAACGGAGCCGGTTCCGGTGAGTTTGACTGTTGGTGTCCAGTTTAAACAACAGGTTGAGTTCAATCAGCAATCAGCTCATTAATCAATCAGCGTTTACCTGCTCATTGTGGTTCAGTCCTTCACCTGTCTGCTGCAGTTTGTTCTTTCGTTAAAAGGGAGAATCTTGAGTTCAAATAGTGTATGGTTATATTGTTGTGAAAAATAAGGGAAATGGCTCTGAGTGAGTTTATTTTGTGTTTATTGGAGAAAACTATTCCTCCACCTCCATGTTAACTTAACTTCTGTGGAGTAAAACTGTTTTTCTGTCGTAAGCCAACTTACAAGGACTTACATTTTAATATATATATATATATATATATATATATATATATATACACACACACCATCTCAATCAATGGTTTAAATTCATTTTTTATTATTTTCTATATTGTAGATTCATATTACAGACATCAAAATTATGAAGGAACACATTCGGAGTGATATAGTAAACAAAGTGTTAAACAAACCAGAATATGGTTTATATTTTAGATTCTTCAAAGTAGCCACCTTTTGCTTTGATGACAGCTCTGCACACTCTTGGCATTCTCTCAATCAGCATCATGAGGTAGTCACCAGGGATTTGGGATCATTGTCCTGTTGAAAAACAAATGAAGGTCCCACTAAGCGCAAACCAGATCAGATGGCATGTCGCTGCACAAGGCTGTGGTAGCCATGCTAGTTAAGTGTACCTTGAATTTTAAATAAATCACCAACAGTGTCCCCTGCAAAGCACCCCCATACCATCACACCTCCTCCTCCATGCTTGACGGTATGAACCACACATTCAGAAACCATCCGCTCACCTATTTTGCGTCTCACAAAGACACGACAGTTGGAACCAAAAATCTCATATTTGGACTAGGGTTGGGTACCTTTCGCATCTGAACCAACACCACTACCGATACCGGTACCTGGAATTTGGTTCTGGTACCCAACGGTACTTTTTCCGGTACTTTCCCTCTGTAATTACAAACATTATTTTTTATATATTTTTATATAACTCCAAACCTATTTACTTAGAACATTGTTATTTAAACAAATAAAACCCCTCCCTCTCTCCTCCCAAACCCCCTACAACCTATTAAATTGAATAATTATACATTGCTTACTCACAGTAACTTTTATTGTTGTATTTGTATATTATATTTTAACTTGTTTTATTTTGCCTCTGCCTGTCAGTCAGTCCCCAGGGCACCGAAACCACCGTTGTGCCTGCTCGTGTCATAGGAAGTGTAACGTCAACTGCACCGCTACCGCTTTCGGCTCGCCATTAATATCATATTGCGGTGAAAGGTGTCAGCGGGAACTTTTGAAAAACTGTAACCCCACTTGAAACCACTTTTATCGGCATTGCCATGACTCTCTGTGATTTCAACAAAACTGCAGAGCCCACGTTGCTCCGTCCACAGCTCTGCGTTTGTGTGTCGGACCTCTGCTTTCTGTCAACATGCAGAGAGGACAGATAAGCTTGCGCTTACTCTCAGGTACCGAAACTTGGCACCGTTTGATTTTACGTGAAACCAATACTCGGTAGTACCGACGTGATTCAGTCGGTACCAGTAAAAGTACTGGGTTCGGTACCCAACCCTAATTTAGAATCCTCAGACCAAAGTACAGATTTCCACTGTTTGTAATGTGCAATTATTGTGTTCCTTGGCCCAAGTAATTCTCTTCTTTTTGTTGTTCTTCATTAGTAGTGGCTTCTTTGCAGCAATTCGACCACGAAGGCCTGATTCATGCAATCTCCTCTGAACCGTTGATGTTGAGATGTGTCTACTTGATCTCTGTGAAGCATTCATATGGGCTCTAATCTGAGGTGCTGTTAATTTGCAGTTTCTAAGGCTTGTAACTCTAATGAATTTATCCTCTGCAGCACAGGTAACTCTTGATCTTCCTTTCCTGCGGCGGTCCTCATGAGAGCGGTGACTGACCTTCATGTGTTAAAGTAATGGATTGTCGCTTCTCTTTACTTCGTTGAGTATTTCTTGCCATGATATGAATTTAAACAGTAGGTGAGGAGGGCTTTTAACTGTTTATCGCTGTGTACCAACCCTACCTCTGCACAACACAGCTAATGGTCTCAAACACATTAAAAAGGCAAACAATTCCACAAATTAACTCTGACAAGGCACACCTGTTAATCAAAAACCATTCCTGGTGACTACCTCTTGAAGCTGATTGAGAGAATGCCAAGAGTGTGCAAAGCTGTCATTAATTACTTTGAAGAATCTAAAATCTAAAATATATTCTGGTTTGTGGTTGACTTTTTCCTTTACTACATCATTCCATTGGTGTTTTTTCATAGTTTGATGAATTGAGTATTAATCTGCAATGCAGAAAATAATAATAAAAAAAACTGTGTGTGATCACGGTTTTGAGTCACGGATCTGATCAATTTTCAGATCAGCAGAAAAGAGGGGGGAATTTAAATGATTTATTAAACTTTTAACAATGACTTCTTTTACCAGTAATTTGCTGTTAAATGACAAAAACAGATGAGAAAAGGGTATTTTACAGTAACTTTAAATGAGGCTTACCAGTTTCAAGTAAATGCAACATTTAGTCCCGTCTGGTGTTTTTCCAACAACACTAGTTTGTGTCCTTTAGCTCAAAGCTTTAGCGGCAGACGGTTGTGTGTAGGTAGGAAGGAAGGAAGAAAGAAAGAAAGAAAGAAAGAAAGAAAGAAAGAAAGAAAGAAAGAAAGAAATTATTCAGGTTTAATTAACAGACTGTGCTCATCTAGCTTCTTAAAAAAATGTATGATCGCTAGAAAATAATTAGCTATATTACTGTAAATACCCAAACAGTGAGCAGGCTATTATTTTTTTTCTGACAGCTATGCATGAAAAAGGAATAAATAAAGAAGAGTTGCATGCATATATTGACAACATTTTCAACGTAGAGTAGACTCGCGTGCAGCCAAACTAGACTAGTGACAGGCGATTAATTGGGACTCTGCTTGACCGAGCTCTGTTTGCTATCAGATCATTGCCTGTTTTGGGAATAAGTAGCAGAAGAAAAAGACTGCAGCGAGGGAGTTTTGGAGGGACACAACACCATGTGGGTTAGTGTTGTTCTGTAGTATTATTTGAGTTACATGGACTGTATGTAGCAGTGTTCTTTAGTAATGTTTGAGTTAAATGGACTGCATGTAGCAGTGCTCTTTAGTGATGTTTAAGTTAAACGGATTGTATGTAGCAGTGTTGTTCTCTAGTGATGTTTGAGTTAAATGGACTGTATGTAGCAAAGTCAAAGTGTCTTTATTAGTCTCCCCAAGGAGAAATTGAGCACTAAGCTAAATTGCTGCGAGAGTTACAACAGAGAAACAAAACAAACACAGGGTTAAAACAATTAAAATACACATGTACAGTAAACATTTGGGCTACTCAAAGAGCTATGCAAATTGCAAATGACCATTTTCTTTACTTGTGCAAAAAAGCCATCCTTCCTACATTCTTCTGTTCTCCCATACATGCCTTACAAACACTCATTACTACTTCCATAAGCATCCATGCATAGTAAAATAAACATTCATTTATCCATTTATGAATTTATCCATTCATAAATATCCATATATTCAGTTATTTTTCATTTTCAATGCAATGTTGTTCAGCCCCCTTCTTTTCAGGCAATATATTTCACATCTCATCTCAGCTAGATTGATGCTTTTTCGTTCTATGCAGTGTATATGTCTGATAAAGTATTTCTTCTTTCAGCCTTTTCTAGTCAATTTATTTGAACTTCCACTTTTGACAGTATTACAGTTTAGCTTCCAGCTTTTATAGAAACGTATTTCAGCTCTTACCTTTTTAAGGTAATGCAGTTTAGCTTCCTTCTCTGACAATTTTCCAGATTATTCAGCAGTGCGGTGCAATGCATTTGGGCTTTAAGATTTTTCATACAATTTGTTTCATATTTCTGCATACGTGAGTCATTATCAGTTAGAAAATATAATATATATAAATATATAAATATACCTCACAATGTTCTACATATTTTGTAATTTTTCAACTTTTAAAGCCAACAGTACAGTTTAGCGTCAACTTTTAACTTTTTAATGAAATTCATACTTATTAAAACGATTTCCACTTTTTCTACTATTCTCACTACTTCAACTTATTCTTACAGATTTAAGCTATTTATCCAGTTAGCTTTAGCAATTCAGCTGTTCAGCATTCCCACGCATTTTCTGCAGGAAATGCATTTTCTAGTTTGACTTTGTATTGGCCTGGCGTTGCGCTTCGGGTCTCGGGGACCCTGGCCAGTGTTCAATGGTATTTCTCTGCTACCGCGGCCCTGGCCTTCAGGTCTCTGTGACCCGTACATTATTCCGTGGTATTTCTCTACTACCGCAGCTCTGGCCTTCAGGTCTATGTGACTTGTACGTTATTCCGTGGTATTTCTCTACTACTGCGGCCCTGGCCTTCGTGTCCCGGGGACCCATACGTTATTCAATGGTATTCGGGGAACCCTGGCCTGGCTTGTAGTAGTAGTAGTAGTAGTAGTAGTAGTAGTAGTAGTAGTAGTAATAACACAGAAAGGGAAAGTGGAAAGAAACAAACCTCATCCTCGACCTACTAAATACTTTTTTTATTACACACACATACTGTACACGTGTCTTCACGTCTTGAGTTGTTGTTTTTGTCGTCGTTCTTCAGCATGGCCCGTCATTTGACTCTAGAAATGAACTCTAGAAATGAAGCTGCATCAGATTATCGTCAGCGCCGCACGCAATGTCCCATAACGAGAACAAGAGCAAGATGACCACGCCGACCATCGTGACTCCGACGAGGACCACAAATGCAAATCTGGCAGGTGTGTGTCAGAAGAGGACAAAGACGAACACGGTGACGGAGAAAAAGACTGCTGTCACGACGGCGACAACGAAGGAGAAGACGACGATACAGTTGAAGAAGGTGAAGAAGGTCGAATGGTCCTCGGTTCGTGTTGAGAAACGGCCAAATCGAATGGTGGCTACCTTGGGCTGCTGCTCCTCGCCGGCGTGTACAGGTCCCGAAACGAGGCCCTGAAGAGCTTGTGGCACGAGGAGAACGGCAGGGCCATTTTCCGCGCCACGATGCCGCTCAAGTGGGTCCACGCGCTCTCGCGACTGCTGCGATTCGACGACCGTGAGACGTGAGGCGCCAGACGAGCCTCGGACAAACTGGTGGCCATACGAGACGTGTGGGACGCCTGGGTGTGGCGGCTGCCTCGCCTCTACAACCCGGGCGTGACCGTGGACGAGCAGCTGATTCCCTTTCGCTGTGTGTGTGTGTGTGTGTGTGTGTGTGTGTGTGTTTGTAACTTTTTCATCGTCACTCTTTTCCTCCCATTCTCATCGTTCTCCTCCTTGTCCGTCACGTCGACCAAGGTCGATGCTCCTTCCGCCAGTACATGCCCAGCAAGCCTGCCAGGTACCGACTCAAGTCGTGGGGGGCCTGCGACGCCGGCTCCAGCTACGCATGGAACATGCAGATGTACACGGGCAAGTCGGCGAGCCCGAGAGGAATCTGTATGTGTGTGTATGTCTGTCTATCTATCTATCTATCTATCACAATACAATTGCTTTCATAAAAAAATACAAGCTGCAAGATGGATGGAAAAAATACAAAAAATAAAAAACCGAGCTCCATGGTTTGGCTTAGTCCTTCTCAGTTGGCCTAAAAAGAAAGAAACAAAAGTTTAATATGTCATACTAAGAATCAACACGTTGACAAAAGCAAGACTAATTGCCTTTCACATCATATAGAAGCATTTTAATTTACCGTCTGTGTGGGGCAAACTTCAGCGCTTGCCCAATCAAGTCCTCCACGTCTGCTGCAGTCAGCGTGGGGAAGTTCTTCTGGGAGGCCGCTAGAGTAGCAAGTAGAAGCAAAGTTACAAGTCAAATTAAAACCTCTTATCAGCCAAGCTAAGCATTATACTGTGAACAATAAAATAACACCTGCCTCTTATAACCCTGCATACAGTCAGGTCCTGGAAGGCCTTCTTTGCCTTTCTTCCCCGCAGGCTGTACTCTTTCAGCACGTTATTAGTTGCCACTCGCCGTAGCATGCGTCGGACTGCAGTACCTGCGGTCGGACCTCCAAGCGTTGTCTGGAAAAGTTGCTGTAAAACATATAGAAATACAAATTATACATGTGGAACAAAGTGGAGAGCCTGTACATTCTCATTTTGTAAGAGAAGTCAGTTCAGTTATGATGATATTTGAATTCATGCAATTACCGTTTTTTTCGGACTATAAGTCGCTCCGGAGTATAAGTCGCATCAGTCAAAAAATGCGTCATGAAGAGGAAAAAAACATATAAGTTGCACCGGACTCTAAGTCGCATTTATTTAGAATTTAAATACAAGAGTTATTCAACTACACAATAGCACACAGAACAATATGCTGAATACGGTAAGTGTCCGGTATGTTAACGTAACACGTTAACAGTTATTGAACTATACAATAGCACCCAGAACAACTAGCTACCAGGGCGTGGAGCATGGATGTATTATAAGGCGTGGAGACGTAACTGCACCGTGAACGAACCCCTCCCGACTCGTTCCTCCAGCTCTGGCCGTCTTGCTTTCAGCCCACGATTAGCCGATTAGCTTTCTTTGCTTTCTTCATTGCAGTAAGAGTCACCTTTTCGCCAGTCTCCCACATAAGTTTCTCCCTCATTTCAAACTCTCTTTCTGCTGCTCGATTACCGTTTTCGGCTTCATATTTTACTACCTGCAGTTTGTTATCTCTTTTCTTTCTCAGTTGTCTTTAGGAGGAGCGTTCTAGTTGTCACAAGCCTAGAGCGCCCTCTCGCGGCTGTAGACTGTAATGTTTTCAGTATGAATTAACATGTAAAAACATGTTAAATTATATATATTTTGATATATAAGTCGCACCTGACTATAAGTCGCAGGACCAGCCAAAGTAGGAAAAAAGGTGCGACTTATAGTCTGGAAAATACGGTATATAGTGTTAATCTTAGGGCACTTAATTACCATTTTTATCCTCCTCTCCGGTTGACCGAGACTCCGGTCAAATTCCTCCAGCTCGGTGACTGTCGAGCAGGGCGACACCAACATGTCCTCGCCTGGAGCAGAGGGAGGTGACTGGGAGGTCCTTAACAGCATGAGCAGCTCATCCATCTTCTCATCCATCCGCTGTGTCAGGCGGGCAATGGATGTCCTCACAGCTATGGAAAAATTAATGGTGTTAGTTTTAGGTTTCTTGCACATGCCGTTGCAAAAGATGAACCTATGCTGTAACATTAGATAATCGCTAACAAAAAATAAACTTACATGCAGGTGGTGGAGGCAGTGACATCTGCTGACCTGAAAGAAGGCAGGAAGGGACAGGGCTTCCAGACACAGGCTCCGTCCTGGATTGTTTATTTGGTTGTGAAACGGATTCATCTGAAATAAAAGACCATAAAATTTGCAGTGATTGCAAAAAAATATTTGAATTGTGTAAATAATGGAGTCTGTACGTAAGAGGTCTTACCATCACTTGAAGAATCCACCGTGAACCTACTTGGGCGTCTACACTGCCTTTTGTGGACGCTCGCATCATCTTCCGTCTCAATGCTGGATGAGTTTTTGTGAGCCAGTAGCAGGACAAAGCAGTATTGCCATACAGGGAAAACTATTATTCATTTATATATATAGTTTAGCAGCAATCCCTTACGAAACCAAAATATATTGCAGTACATTGGAAAATATCATGTGATAAATTGGGCAATATATTCCCATATATGTGATTTTAATATTTATATTTTCCAATATATTTCCATATATGCATATACCATATATGTTTATATATTGATAGCCTACATATAAAAAAATATAGTGCAATCATTGCACTATATTTTTACATGTAATAGTTTGTCTTTATATTAGGGCTGTCAAAATAACGCGTTAATTTCGATCAATTAATGTGAGAAAAAATTTACGTGTTTTAAAAAAAAAAAAGAGAAAATAATGCAGATTAATCCATTCCATACTTAACTTTGATCCAGAGCCGTTCTAGCCACCATTTGACTGTAAAATGAAGGAGGGAGACGAGAATATGCTGCCTGGATCATTAATTGGAACATTTTGTCATGGTTTCGGTGTTTTCCTGTTCTTTGTATTAGGTTCTGTTTCCCTATTTGTCTACTTCTTTTTAATGTATGTCCCTATGGATTGTTTTTGTACTGTGGGTTTTGTCTCCTTGTCAGCGAGTGATTTTCGGTCTTGTTTTGTATTATGTTCTGTTTCCTGTTTTATTGTGATAGTCCGTGTTCTGTCTTTTTTTTATTTTCATTTTTTATTTCTTTTTATTATTGAACAATAGTAACAACCAAACTTGGCCTGGTACAATAAATGAAATGTCTTCACAGACAACAGACAAGCACCTTACATAAGAGAAAAGAAAGAACACATAAACAAAGTAAAAAACAAAAAAAAAAAAAACAAGGGGTTTTCAGAAAGTTTCACATCCTCTATCAAAGTAGATAAGCTTAAGGCATTCTTCCATCCATCCATCCATCCATCCATCTTCGTCCGCTTATCCGGTGTCGGGTCGCGGGGGGAGCAGCTCCAGCAGGGGACCCCAAACTTCCCTTTCCCGAGCAACATTAACCAGCTCCGACTGGGGGATCCCGAGGCGTTCCCAGGCCAGGTTGGAGATATAATCCCTCCACCTAGTCCTGGGTCTTCCCCGAGGCCTCCTCCCAGCTGGACGTGCCTGGAACACCTCCCTAGGGAGGCGCCCAGGGCATCCTTACCAGATGCCCGAACCACCTCAACTGGCTCCTTTTCGACGCAAAGGAGCAGCGGCTCTCTCCGAGCTCCTCACGGATGACTGAGCTTCTCACCCTATCTCTAAGGGAGACGCCAGCCACCCTCCTGAGGAAACCCATTTCAGCCGCTTGTACCCTGGATCTCGTTCTTTCGGTCATGACCCAGCCTTCATGACCATAGGTGAGGGTAGGAACGAAAACTGACCGGTAGATCGAGAGCTTTGCCTTCTGGCTAAGCTCTCTTTTCGTCTACAACGGTGCGATAGATTGAATGCAATACCGCACCCGCTGCGCCCGATTCTCCGACCAATCTCCCGCTCCATTGTCCCTCACTCGCGAACACAACCCCAAGGTACTTGAACTCCTTCACTTGGGGTAAGGACTCATTCCCTACCTGGAGAAGGCATTCCATCGGTTTCCTGCTGAGAACCATGGCCTCAGATTTAGAGGTGCTGATCCTCATCCCAACCGCTTCACACTCGGTTGCGAACCGATCCAGTGAGTGCTGAAGGTTGCAGGCCGATGATGCCATCAGGACCACATCATCTGCAAAGAGCAGCGATGAGATCCCCAGCCCACCAAACTGCAACCCCTCCCCACCCCGACTACGCCTCGATATCCTGTCCATAAATACTACAAACAGGATTGGTGACAAAGCGCAGCCCTGGCGGAGGCCAACCCTCACCTGAAACGAGTCCGACTTACTACCGAGAACCCGGACACAGCTCTCGCTTTGGTTGTACAGAGATTGGATGGCCCTGAGAAGAGACCCCCTCACCCCATACTCCCGCAGCACCTCCCACAGTATCTCCCGGGGACCCGGTCATACGCCTTCTCCAAATCCACAAAACACATGTAGACCGGTTGGGCATACTCCCAGGCTCCCTCCAGGATCCTTGCGAGAGTGAAGAGCTGGTCCGTTGTTCCACGACCAGGACGGAATCCGCATTGTTCCTCCTCAACCCGAGGTTCGACTATTGGCGAACCCTCCTTTCCAGCACCTTGGAGTAGACTTTACCAGGGAGGCTGAGAAGTGTGATACCCCTATAATTGGCACACACCCTCTGGTCCCCCTTTTTAAAAAGGGGAACCACCACCCCAGTCTGCCACTCCTTTGGCACCGTCCCAGACTTCCACGCAATGTTGAAAAGGCGTGTCAACCAGGACAGCCCCTCCACACCCAGAGCCTTGAGCATTTCTGGACGGATCTCATCAATCCCGGGGCTTTGCCACTGTGTAGTTGTTTGACTACATCAGTGACTTCCGCCTGGGAAATCGGCGACAATCCCCCATTATCCTCCAGCTCTGCCTCTAACATAGAGGGCGTATTAGTCGGATTCAGGAGTTCCTCAAAGTGCTCCTTCCACCGCCCTATTACCTCCTCAGTTGAGGTCAACAGTGTCCCATCCTTACTGTACACAGCTTGGATGGTTTCCCGCCCCCTCCTGGTGGCGAACAGTTTTCCAGAAGCACTTTGGTGCCGACCGAAAGTCCTTCTCCATGTCTTCTCAAACTTCTCCCACACCCGCTGCTTTGCCTCTTTCACGGCAGAGGCTGCAGCCCTTCGGCCCTTCGGTACCCTGCAACTGCCTCCGAGTCCTCCGGGATAACATATCCCGGAAAGACTCCTTCTTCAGTCGGACGGCTTCCCTGACCACCTGTGTCCACCACGGTGTTCGTGGGTTAACGCCCCTTGAGGCACCTAAGACCCTAAGACCACAGCTCCTCGCCGCAGCTTCAGCAATGGAAACTTTGAACATTGTCCACTCGGGTTCAATGCCCCAGCCTCCACAGGGATGCACGAAAGCTCCGCCCGGAGGTGTGAGTTGAAAGTCTGTTGGACAGGGGCCTCCTCCAGACGTTCCCAATTTACCCGCACTACACGTTTGGGCTTACCAGGTCTGTCCAGAGTCTTCCCCCACCCTCTGACCCAACTCACCACCAGATGGTGATCGGTTGACAGCTCTGCCCCTCTCTTCACCCGAGTGTCCAAAACATACGGCCTCAGATCAGATGAAACGATTATAAAATCGATCATTGACCTTCGGGCTAGGGTGCTCTGGTACCAGGTACACTTATGAGCATCCCTATGTTCGAACATGGTGTTCGTTATAGACAATCCATGACTAGCACAGAAGTCCAACAACAAACAACCACTCTGGTTTAGATCAGGAGGCCGTTCCTCCCAATCACGCCTCTCAGGTGTCTCCATCATTGCCCACGTGTGCGTTGAAGTCCCCCAGCAGAACAATGGAGTCCCCCACTGGAGCCCCATGCAGGACTCCAGTCAAGGTCTCAAGAAGGCCGAATACTCCGAACTCCTGTTTGGTGCATATGCACAAACAACAGTCAGAGTTTTCCCCCACAACCCGCAGGCGTGGGAGGCGACCCTCTCGTCCACCGGGTAAACTCCAACACAGCGGCGCTCAGCCGGGGGCTTGTGAGTATCCCCACACCTGCCCGGCGCCTCACACCCTGGGCAACTCCGGAGAAGAAAAGAGTCCAACCCCTATCCAGGAGTATGGTTCCAGAACCAAGACTGTGCGTAGAGGTAAGCCCCACCAGATCTAACCAGTAGCGCTCCACCTCCCGCACCAGTTCCGGCTCCTTCCCCCACAGCCAGAGAAGCAGAGCCAGCGTCTGCTGCCCGGGTCTGGTCCGTCGAGGCCCCTGACCTTCACTGCCACCCATGTGGCATCGCACCCGACCCCAACGGTTCCTCCCACAGGTGGTGGGCCCATGGGATGGAGAGGGAGTTGCCACGTAGCTTGTTCGGGCTGTGCCCGGCCGGGCTCCGTGGCAAACCCGGCCACCAGGCGCTCGCCGACGAGCCCACCGTCTGGGCCTGGCTCCAGACGGGGGCCCCGGGCTTCCTCCGGGCAGGGTCACTCCATCTCTGCTTAGCTTTTTCATTGGGGTTTTTGAACCATTCTTTGTCTGGCCCCTCACCTGAGACCACTTTGCCTTGGGAGACCCTACCAGGAGCACAAAGCTCCAGACAACACAGCCCTCAGGTTCACAGAGACACACAAACCTCTCCACCACGATAAGGTGATGGTTCACGGAGAGGCATTCTTTTTCTTCATTAACTTCAGAGATAAAAAGTAATGACACAATTCTTTATGAAAAACATTACAGTTTGGAAATGTTTTCAGAAATCTATTCTTGTGTATAAAGAATTTCCCAAGAATAATGAATGTGTTAACTGCCAAATCATGCGCTTCATTTTTCATAAACATTCCAAAAATTATATTTTCCTTTGTAAATACAGGCAAATCTTCAAATTTAGGAAATAACCAGTATGGAAATCCTCCCAGAAGGTATAAGCAAATTTACATTCATAAAACAGATCAACAGTTCTGTTGTTTCAATCTGATCAGCACAAAATGAGCAACAGTTGACATCAAATCCGAATCGACATCTTAAAAATTCTCTAGATGGGTACACTCCATTAAAAATTTTAAAATGCACTTCCTTTGCTTTTGGTGCAATTGGAAATTTAAGAAATTTTGTTCTTAACATTTTAACTTCAGTACTCGAAAAATATTGAAAAATTGAAATTTTATTTGAAGAATAAGGATATAATTCTTTCACAAAGGCTTTCCGAATTGTAATATTGCGTACATTTATGTGAGTAAGAGAAACTCCATTCACCAAAAGCATAGGAAGACATGGGGTAACAATACTTTGAGAAGCGTTGAAAGACATCTGGATTATAGCTTGTTGTATTGCTTTGATAATGTTATCGTACTGTTTTTTGTCAAATAAATCAAATTTCGAACAGAGAGTCTCAAAAGACATAATGACTCCGGTATTGTCTAAAATATGCATTACAGACCATATACCTTTCTCCCACCAATTATTGTAAAATAAAGACTTATTCCTAAATAGCACATATCTACAGTTCCACAAAGGAATGATATGAGGACTGAAATTATGTTTGTAGATCATTTTCCAGTAAAGTAAAACCTGTTGATGAAACGCTGATAACTTAACAGGGAGTTTGGTCATAATCACATCTAAGGAGGAGATTGACACCTCCTAATTTTTAAAAAATTTGTCTGGGAATATGAAACCAAAAACTATTTTCATTTTTTAAAAAGGATCTTAGCCAATTAATTTTAATAGTACCATTAATACATTCAATGTTGATTGCTTTTAGCCCTCCATCATACTCTTTAACCAATATTCCTTTTCTAATGTAGTGTGTTTTTCTTTTGCCAAATAAAATTGAAATTGGCTTGATTTATAGCTTTTATTGCATTCTTAGGAAATGAGATTGAGGAAGCAGGGTAAATGAGTCTAGAAATGCATTCCATTTTTGTAAGAAAAATTCGGCCAATGATAGAAATGTCTCTTTGAGACCACAAATTCAGATAAGGTTTACACTTATCTATATTATTACAGATGTTGAGATTATTAAGTGAGGCACTATCCTTTGTAATGTGCATACCTAGGTATTTAACGGTATCTTTAACAGGAATATTATAAAAGGTTGACAGAGTGGAGTTATGAATTGCTAATAATTCACATTTTTTCAGATTTAACTTTAAACCAGATGCCCTAGAGAAGAGCTCTACAGTTTGGAGAATTTTTGGAACTTGGTTAATGTTTTTCATGAAAATGGTCGTGTCATCAGCCAATTGGCTAATGACTAACTGTTTCCCAAACACTATCAATTTTTCAAAATCAGAATGTTTCATTAGAATGGAAAGCATTTCTGCTGCAGCAATAAAGAGTAGAGGTGAAATTGGACAACCTTGTTTTATTCCTCTATCAATTGGTAAATAGGTAAAATGACTGAGCTATTAGTGTCCTTATAAATTCATTTGACAAAATTAATAAAGTTTTCTCCCAATCCAAATAATTCTAAAGTGTGAAACATAAAATTGTGTTCAACTGTGTCAAAAGCTTTAAAAAAAATCTAAAAATAAAATAAAACCTTCATCTTCAATTAAATAATTATAATCCAGTAAATCGAGTCTTATATTATTGTGAATTGAGCGTCCTTTTAAAAAACTGAAAAAAGACTGTGTCTCTGAAATAATCTGTGAAATTCCAGTTTTTAACCTGTTTGCATAAATATGAGTTAAAATTTTATAGTCATTATTAAGTAGGGTTATAGGCTTATAAGGTTGTCTATTAATTTAGAATTTTTCCCAGGTTTGGGTATGAGAGTAATAATCCCTTGTTTCATAGTGGATGGAGAAATTTGGGATTCAGATATTTCTTTTAACATATGAAAAACAAGGTCTTTAATATTCTCCCAAAAATGCCTATAGAAGTTACTCGTTAAGCCATCTGAACCAGGCGACTTGTCTAAAGATAAACAATTCAAGGCTTTTTTTTATCTTCAAGCATACTAATATCTGCATCACAACTATTTTTAAAACTCACATCTACTTTGGGGATCCAATCTTTAATAAGATCAAAGAACGCATCAGCATCTGAGTATGAATAAGAGGAGGAATAAAGTTTACTGTAGAAACTAAATTTCCTTAGAAATCTGATCAGGATTTGTGCATTCTTGGTTATTGATTACGCTCTTGTCTCTTTTTCTCTAATCTACAAAAGAATGCAGAGCTCCTTTCACCCTCCTCTATCCACTCCCTCGATCTTATATACGCTCCTTTGGCTTTATCAACATAAATTTGGTCTAGTGAAGATTGTAAAAGAATAAGTTTTTGTTTGTTAATTTCATTTAAAGAAGGTCTAGTACAAATAATGTTTATTTCTTTAATAATTTCAAATTCTTTTTTCCTGCTATTCCTGCTTAATAATTTACCCGAAGATATAGAGATCTGACGCACCTTATATTTTAAATACTACCATTTTTCCCTATACGTTGTAAAATGTGAATCTCCAGTAACATTATTAATTGTAGCTATAATTTTTTGACAAAATATTTCACTGTTTAGAAGATTTGAATTTAATTTCCAGTATCCTTTTGGCCTTTGATATGTATTAGCAGGTTTAAGAATAAGTTTAACCATACAGTGGTCAGTTAAAGGGGCAGCAGAAACTGTAGAGCTCGGTTCCAGACCAGATCTAAAATCAGAGACCAACCAGAAATCTAATCTAGACTTCACAGAACCATCAGGTTTAAACCAAGTGAAGACTTGGGTACAAGGGTTTTTAGTCCGCCATGCATCTATCAAATTAAAGGCACTACAAAAATTAAGCAATATGGGACGTCTTGTATATTTTGAAGGAGATCTATCAAGCCATTCATCTATTACCATATTAAAATCCCCTCAGAAAATAAAGTTTTCAGTTGGATACCTTTTACCTAAATCCTTTACAACTCTAATAACATCATCAATCATTATTTTGTTTTGGTTTTGATTATTATATCCATATATATTTCCCAGAATCAAGAAACTGTCCTCTATTTCAAAAATGCATATTATCCAATGACCACAACTGTCACTTGGCAGTGGTTAATATTTTCCCAGGAAAGTTGTTTAAAAGTATAGCAACGCCTGCTGACCTATTAGAACCATGAGAGAAAAGTATTTTATCTCCCCATTGGTTTGACCAGAATCTTTCATCAATATCAAAAGAAAAAAGCATTGTGCCCTTTCATTTTTACAAAAAAGGAATACTGATTTCCTTTTAACAAAATCTCTTAGACCCCTAGTATTAAGTGAAACATAAGAAAACATCTGGCTTTGAGAAAACATAAAAAGGAAATTAAGAAATAGAAGTAAAGAAAGAATTTCTTGAAGTAAACAGACTTGCAAGGCCCCTATCGAACATTATTATATGTGATCAGAATAATTATAAAACAACCCTTTTTTTTTAAATTAAGGATCTAAAGTGAACAGACTTTAAAGGCTTATTTGAAGTTTCCTTTGTTTGAAAACGGGACTTTTTCTTCCTTTTTCTAAAGCTTTAAAGAAAACCCTGATGTTGAATTAACAAGCTAACATTAAGGATTTATTTTTTTTTTTTTTCATTTTTACCTCCCTTCTTTAGTGATTATTAACTGAGAACTCATTAATGTAATAATGCCCTTTTAACTGAACAGATATTTCTACAGAAAAAGACATTTCGGTTAGGACAGAACCTATCAATATGAAGGCTGAGCTGAGGTATAAATCTCAATCTGTTAGATTGAGAGATATATGACATGCCTTTGTCCAAAGCGCTGTCTAAACAACCCGGTTACCGTTGATGTAGCCCACATGTCCTCGGTAATACACATTGTGGCCTGCCGCCCTGGCCTGCTCCATCTTCGGCCATGCAGCTGACGAGCCTCCCTGTCAGCTTTGCAAAAGTCTTGCTTGAAATGAATCCCCAGATCCTTGCAAACCTTAGTTTTTGGACAGCTTCCAGATGGCGTCACGGTGGAATCTCATGGTGACGGTCTCTCCTCTCTTCTTTTCTCCCGATGACAGGATATTCTTGACAACATCTTGGGTGTTTTCGTCAACTTTTCTTTCAAACCATGTATTTTAAGGTTCCAGCGTCTCTAGTAACGCTCCGCCTCCGTGACCTTATCTTTCAGCTCCTTGTTATCCTTTACGAGATGGGGCATTTCTTTTTCTATCGCTTGAATCTTGAACTTGCACTCTTTAATCTCAGTGGCATTCAGCTCCACAAGTCTGGTAACATTAGCCACCATGACGGAGTTTTCTCTTAGCTGGTCACCGAAGCGGTCAATTCTGGAGGTGAGCTTTTCTATAGCATCAACAAGGGACGCGTTTGGCACTTCAGACGAATTCTGTGGGGGTTTTACCTTTGAAGGAGGCACTGCACTTTTCGTTGGAGTTGGAGGGGAATTTTTTCTCTTTGTCCCACCACCACTGGTTGAAACATCCATCTGCGCATAACCGTGCTCCGTGTTTGCTTGGCCTGTGGTAACGTTAGCGGCTGATCTAACGTCTGACTTTCCGTATGGCATTTTCGGTTAAAACTTCAATAGGACTTTAAATATCTGGAATAAAGAGTTTCAAACTCTTATTTAAAAAGTTCAGTTAACTGTTTTTAACCTTTTAACTAATCACATTGAATTTTTAAGTAAAACATTCCGGGGCAGGTGAACGAGAAAGTGCTGCTTGCCCGTTCCGCTACTTGCCGAATCCGTCCGTGTTCGGTCTTGTCATGTCTAGTTCTGCTTCCTGTGTTTTCCCGCCTGTGTGATTGTCTAATGTGCTCCACCTGTTCCCCTGCCCTGGTGGCACCTGTCCTGTGTTTGCTCGTTACCTAGTTTATTTAGCCTCTGTGTTTCCCTTTGTGTCTTGTCAGATTGTTTTGTGTCCGTTGTCCTACCTGTGTGAGTTTGTGTTCCTCGCCCTGCTAGTTTGTGTCCTGGCCCTGTCGATTGCGTTAGTTCCTATCCTGTCAGTTTGTTTCAGCCTTGTGCCTTTTTTTTTTTTTTTTTTTTTTGGGTTTTTACCAGCCTTAGTGCTGCTGTGTTTTTGTTAATAAATCCCCTTCCTCAAACCTTCTCCTGCCTACCTGCCTTCTCTCTGCGATTAGGTCCTTTATTCCCTGCCTCCACGTAACACATTTACTTATAAAAATCTTCTTCCTGAATAGGGTTGGGTACCGAAATCCAGTGCTAATACGGCACAGGTTCCTTCACGACCTTTATCTACCGGACTGAATAGCAACGCGGATTTCGGCGCCTCATTTCGGTGCTACTGATATGTCTGCTCTGCTCTCTGGTGCACCGAAACAGACGTTACAGACAATCTATATATATATAAAAATAAATGGGAATACATTGTGGTGGATATTTATAAATATAAATTAGCATATATTTTGGAATACATAAACACATATGTTCTGTTCTGTATTGTTACTCGTTGTCTCCCCTAGTGGTATACTAAAAGAAATTGCAGTCACGTTTGTTCTGCGGCTTCCTTTAATGATGTCATCAGGAAGCACTCAGGAATGTCTCCAGACAGCAATAGGCTCGTTCGAGATGAACTGCGCCCGCCTGTAAAGCGGACGAGAGCAGGCGGCAGCAGCGGGGGGCGGTGACAAAAGTCCGCTCTCAAGTCGGACACGTTTTCTATCAGCCTTCAAAGCATATAAAAGGAAGTCACAAACATGCTTACATCCTGTTTGGTAATCTGTAGGCTACCTGTAGTTTGCAGACATGGTTGAGGAAATCGCATATGCGTTTTTGATGGCTGAGGAAATTGAATATGAAGAGATGCCCCTTCTTATTCACGAAGATCGACTTCAACAGAGAAGGTGATTTAACGCTAAATATTTCAAAGCACAGTGCACAACAGTGCACACATGGCCACAGTTCATTTAACTTAACGTTAGTGGTTTAATTTTTCTGATCGCATTCAGTAAAAGCACTTATCAGTTTTTATGATGCTCCTAAATGATGAGTTTAGAAATGTTCCTACATTCTTGGCAAATTAAAACGCTTAAAAACAATGGAATAATAAGGGATATATTAGGTTATATATATATATATATAATATACAATAATTTTAATTGTTACACTGTTTAAGACAGGGTTAGATTATTATTTCATATAAAGTATTAAATAGATGATTATCATTTGTCAGCAACAATATTAATTCAATAACCGCTCCAGAAAGCACAATGAGTTCTGTTAGGAAAGACGTGTTCCTTTGATTTCTGAGGAGAAAGGAGAGGCTGGGGTCGAATTGAAAGATTAAGCAAAAGGTTTAATGAACAACACGATGAAAACGACATGATGAAAACAATCAAACATAAAAACATGAAACACTGCCAGCAGTGGACTACAAGACATGCTTCCCCTTGCGGGGTCACAGTTGCACCTTTGTACAACGTGACTGACTTTAAAAGTCATTTCAGACTGTCAAGAGGACAAGTAGAGCTAAGTAGAGGTAGATTATCTGAAGCATTTTAGTAGGCTATTATCACTGATATTTGTAGCCTACTTCAATTTGATCATTATTTCTTCTTTGCTATAGGATGTCATGACGACGTTGGGACCATTTTACACAAACAGACAGCATACCAAGTTGCCTGTAACCCACACTGTTCTTGCATGCCTTTGGACTCTAGCCAACCAAGAGTCATATAGGGGTGTTGCAGACCGATTTAACATTTCAAAATCCACCATGTCAACCCATCTCCATCACTTCTGTTCTCTGGTCAACACACATCTGTCACATCATATTTCATGGCCCACAGGGGAAGCACTTCACACATTGCAATTACATTTTCAAACAGCCGGCTTTCCAAATACAGTCTGTGCTCTTGATGGATGTCACATTCCCATTGTTAAACCATTTTGCAACAACCCAATAGCCTATTATAACAGGAAACAGTTTTACTCCATCATTCTCACCGGATTCTGTGACAGCGAGCGCCGCTTTTGTCATGTCAATGTAGGTCACCCTGGAAGTTGGCATGATGCAAGAGCATTTCGATACACTAATGTAGCACGGCAACTGGAACTGCATCCTCAGGCTCTGGTACCAGAGGGAATGCACATCATTGCTGATTCAGCCTACTCTTTAACACTACATTTGATTAAGCCCTACAGGGATAACGGGCACCTTACTGTTAGGCAAAGGTGCTTTAACAGAAGGCTCAATGCAGCTCGTGTGGCCATTGAGCATGCATTTGGCATCCTAAAGTCAAAGTTCAGGAGGCTCAAGTGTCTGCACATAAAGGAAGTGGCAAACATCAGTGTAGCAGTCACAACATGTTGCATTCTACACATTTGTTTGGATTCTGGTGACCGGGTTGATGAAGATGAGCAGGGTTTTCTTCAACAGGACATGGAGGATCCACACCCACCGCAGCCCAACAATCATGATGCCTCTCATTACAGAGACATGATTTGTGCCCATCTTTAAGGAGAAGATACACTTTAGTTTACAGTCATACCCCCTTTTTTCCCTTCTCTTTCATTTACACGTTTTTTGTGAGCTATGCCACAGGGTGATGTAAGGCACCTCGGGTCAAATGCCAAGTTCAAAGTAGTAATAGTGTTTTATAAGGCTCTAAGGAGGTTTGCAACAAAGGTCATTATAACCAATTTAATTACTTTAACTTTTGAGACTGTTACCTTACAGTTTTAACCTTAAGGCATTTTGATTTGAAGTGCCTCTACATTATCAAGACTTCTGCTGTGCCTCCGAGTGGCAGCTCATGGTAACTGGGTGGTAAGAACCCAGGCTAAATCAGCAGGGGATCGTGGGAGTATTTTACCACTGGAAATGTGAACCATCTAACCACTGCTCAATTCTTGGTGTTTAAGTTTCTTTATGTATCAATAAGACAGCCACATAATATCATTTCACATATTTATTTTCAGGGATTTTCTTTCAGCAACCCAATTATTTCTTGTTGCTGCTTTCCGATTTCTTTAAGTTGGGTCAAGATTTGACCCATGCAGGTCACCATCTTCATTTCATGTGACCTCCTTCTTTTTTCTTTTAGGAGTCTCCATCGTGTAACTTCTGGCCTCACCAGTGACTCCAACGCAGCGGTCCTTCTCTCAGCATGGTACCGGTATGTATCATGGAATGATGTGGTGCGCTTTTTCTGTGCGGTACGTTTTGTAGTGGGGATGGAAGTTGAGGGACCAGGCTGGTGATCGTCTGTGTCGGATGGATGAATGAAACTTCTGAGGGAGTTTGACTGAGGAGGAGTGGTGATGGATTGTGACTGGGGAAGAGTGGTGTGGAAATAATGGTGCCGGGTGGTGCACTTCCCACCCCAGAGCCACCAAATATTTCATCCATTTGCTGTAAAAAAGGACACAGAATTTCAGTTAAAATCAAGACCGGCACAAATAGGTATTTTAACATTCGTTGCTGTGATAATTTCCCCCCTTCCAGTGTGTGCTGAGGAAGCCCTGTATGGTGGAAAAATACTGAGAAAGAATTATGGAAGACTGATAACCTTTCAGTCTTCCACTTTCAGCAAGTCCCCCTATAACATTTGAGATGTACATACAGAGCAGAAATTTACCAGGTAATATTCCCAGCTGATTTTTCCCTGTCCTGTTGCTCGTGATCTGTCCTTAGCCCTCTTATAAGTGGTAAGCATGTTACAAAGTTTTTCTTATTTTGTCCAATGTGAATATGTATCTTCTTTCTGTGAAGGCATGTTCCAGTTTTTTATAAAAGTCTGTTTTGTTGTTGTAGATGTTGTGGAATTGTCTGGTCAGCTCCAGTAGCAGCAATGTTGTTCTGTGTGTGAATTCTGTAAAAACGTTGCAGTGTTGTTAAAAGCCATTAACATCATATTCTAATCCTAAAATTACAAACTAATTCACTGTACCTGTCTGGGATTCTGGCTGTCCGGATGAAAATGGATGGAAGCTGCCTGAAGAGGATGACTGCTGTGGTGGGTTGGTTTCAGGAGTAGGGCATGGTGTGACAGTTGCTGGCTGTGTACGGACCGGAGTGTGGGTGGGGGGAACTATAGGCTGGGGAGTAGGAGTAGAAGTAGGGCCCTGGGTGAATAAAGGTTGAGGAGGTGGGAAGACAGTTTGGATCACAACACTTGCTATTTGCGAGTTTAGTGCAGAGAAAGAGAGCCAGAACATGAATGAATGGTCTACATGCATTTTAATATTCATGTTTGGCATAGTAAAAAGAGAATGTACCTCGATTGTTTTCTGCAGCTCTAACCTGCTCCAGTATGGCACTGGCATATCTGCTGTCTGGAAAAAAAACAATCTCAATCATTTCATAATAATTGCCACCCACATGTATAATGGTATTAAGGTAACTGACTTTTCTTTTTTACTCACCAGTTGTCTTTCAGCAGTTTCTCTGCTCACTCTGAGCATCACAGCACCTTTGCTATCCCTCACGGTGATGCAGACTTTTTCCTCCATTGTTTGAGACCAAAACCAGGTTCTGCAGGTGGCTTTTAAACCTACCTAATTGTCTGACAAGTAATCTCCACACACTTGCTCTATTGTGTGGGAACCCCATTATGATTGCCAACAGGTTGTGCCTATCTGAGTAGTAATTACATATAGTGTTTTGACCGTTTTACTAATGATGTTGTTACTGCAATTGTCAAATAAACAAATATATTTATTGCAACTGAACTTTGACTCTGTGTGTAATTTGTTTGTTGCAGTTATGTGATATGCAGCCACAAAATAATGGTTACACAAATTTCACAGTATTAATGATCTTAATACACCCATAAGATGTGGTTTGTGTTTTAATGTTATTCTCACAAACATAACTGATAGAAAAACAAACTTTGTATGAGTTAATTGATTATTCTGGTTAGTTTTAATCAAATTACTTTTTTACAGTGGTCATGATAATCCAATATTCTCACCTGTGGGATTCTTGAACTAAAACAATTACATTATAATTGTGTGTGTGTGTGTGTGTGTGTGTGTGTGTGTGTGTGTATATATATATATATATATATATATATATATATATATATATATATATATATATATATATATATACACACATATATATGTGTGCATTGCAATGCATTTTGTAATGGCTCATTTTGATCAGTGCTGAATTATCTTTATCATGATCAACCACACAAGATGAAACCTCTCAATGCACAACATGAGACTTATAGCCTACAAAATAATGTTTAATTATTTTTGAATTACACAGAAAAAGAGTATTTTATAACAAGTGGTGTTTGTTCTCAAAACCCTAGTAAAATAAGAGCCAATCAGCTCTTTTGATTTAGTGAGAGGCCGGCGTTTTCCAGCATGCAGTGGGTCCACCTGCGTCCGCCTGGCTCTTGCAGTTGGTGAAAAGCAACTGCGCTACCTGCGTCTTAGAACTGCGGCCGCCTTGGTCTCGTGAGATTATCGTTGCCCACGTGTGCATGACGTCAGAGCAAGTCGGGATCAAGTCGGACACAAATCTAACCGGCATGCATTGGGCGGCGATCGCCGGTGATCGATTCTGCGCAGATCTGGTTCATCTCGAACGAGCCTATTGTCTTGTATTTGTGAATCAATCTAAGGCCATTTGCTCACGTTCAAGCTATAAACGAGCATCGTTGGTATGTAAATGTTCTTTAACATGTCATCTATCTATGCAGAGGAATATTTTCATGTAAGATGAGATGTAATGTTAAAATTGTTGTATAAATTTCCGGGTGTTCACTTATGCCGGTTGTGATATAAACAGAATAGTCTGAGTTAAGTTATGACTAAAAACCTTTAAATAGCCATTTTATTGTGTAAACTAACAAGTTATTTGTACGAGTATTGTTTAAAACATGTGAACAGACTCAATGGGAGGATTTAGTATTCATTTATGTATTTATTCATTTTCAGTTTTACCCTACCTTTGGTCATCATTAAAGAAGTAAACGATTCACCTAGAGGAGGAGTTAAACTGTCTGTCAATTTACACAAAGGGTTGTAATGAGGACGGAACAGAAAAACGACGGCTCATAAGCGAGCTGATCTACAGCAGACCTGGACCACCGCACTCTGTACCGCTGGAATAAAGGTAGCCAGCACACACAATGTTCCAAGAGGATACACAATCAATCGACTCATGGAAAACCAGATCTCAAGCTTCCCACACATCCAGCCGCTCTAGCAGATCTAGTGCAGCCGCAGCCATGGCACGCGCAGAAGCGGAAGCAGCCAGAGCCAAAGTAGCATACGCTGAAAAAGAAATGCAAATCAAAATTCAAAAAGCACAATTGGAGGCATCATTGGATAAACTGAATGCAGAAAAGACAGCAGCTGCGGCCTTAGCTAAAGCAGAGGCTTTAGAGGCTGCTTTGGAGTATGAGAGTGATGGGCATTGCCCCAAGTTAAGGTGTGGATCAGAGCAGCAATCTCACAACGCCATGCAAATGACGGAAGAGTATGTACAAAAACATAGTATATTGGACAGCGGTCTAAAGCCAGGGGCGCAACTACAGGGTTCCCCCACTACGACCCAACCTCAGCAAACACCCCCTAGCAAGCGCCTACAGCACTCTCTTATCAACCCAAGCAGATCAAGCCCGAAAGGGATGAAGACCCACAGATTGAACCACACCGTTCTCCAAAATGTTCTCCCACGATAAGCAAGAACCCCGCACACACACCAACAGGAGACGGAAAACACATTGAGCACCGGGGCCACAAAATATACGACAGCTATCACTTGCCATTAGCCACACCTATGAATAACCACCAACAAACATATCGTGAGAGTCACATAGGGGCTTATGACGGCCGCCACTACCCGCCTAGTAGGGCCGTCCATAGCGAACAACGAGACGATGTGCTCAGAGGTTCATCTAATGAAAATAAAAATGTGACAGACTTCGTAAGCTTCCTTGCCAGACGAGAGATTGTGTCAACAGGACTGTTGAAGTTTGACGATAAGCCTGGAAATTACAGGGCATGGAGAGCATCTTTCCTGAACACTGTCAAAGGCCTTAATCTGACCGCAAAAGAAAAAATAGACTTATTAGTAAAGTGGCTAGGGCCCGAATCAGCAGAACACCGTTGGACCGTTCTCCATATTCCCTCAGGACATGTGCGGGAGTAGTGGAGAAGTCAGGGAGAAGAGCGCATGGGTTCCAGGTGCAATCTTTGAATGAAGAAGTCACTCTCTCTCTCCCTACTCTGATAGAGTGCAACCAAATCCCCAACAACCGATCTGAAATTCCCACTGCAGAGGTAGCTGTTCAACACACACACTTAAAATGTATCGCAAAACAGATTCCAGCTTTACATCCCCAGGCACCCATAATGTTGCTGCTTGGCAGAGACCTCATCAGAGTCCATAAGGTGCGTAAACAAATTAACGGCCCACACGACTCTCCATACGCAAAAAGCTTGACTTGGGCTGGGTTATAGTGGGCAGTGTTTGTCTTGGTGAGGTCCACAAACCAGACACAGTAAGCACCTTCTACACTAACACACTGGAAAATGGACGAGCATCCCTCTTCAAGCCATGTCCCAACCGCTACTTTGTGAAAGAAACGCATGACAACACTGGGTCTCTCATCAGCAAAGACCACATAGGATGCACTGTGTTTCAGAGATCCAAAGACAACGACAAAATTGCACCTTCATTTGAAGACGTGGCGTTTCTGAACATCATGGAACGAGGGTTTTACAAAGATAAAGACAACAGTTGGACGGCTCCCTTACCCTTCAAGGCACAGAGACTTCGCCTGCCCAACAACAACAAGCAGCGCTCCTTCAACAGGAAACCAGAGCTGAAAGAACACTTCTTCGCATTTATGCAAAAGATATTTCAGAATGAACATGCGGAAGAAGCACCCCCACTCGAACCTGAGGAGGAGTGCTGGTATCTACCTATTTTTTGAGTGTATCACCCTAAGAAACCTGGACAGATCAGAGCAGTCTTCGACTCAAGTGCTAAGCACGATGGCGTCTCTCTTAACGATGTCCTCCTAACTGGTCCAGACCTTAACAATAACCTCCTAGGTGTGCTCCTTCGTTTCCGCCAGGACTCTGGACAATGTATTTCTTCATTTTCAGTTTTACCCTACCTTTGGTCATCATTAAAGAAGTAAACGATTCACCTTCGTCCAATGTGGTGACTAGAGGAGGAGTTAAACTGTCTGTCAATTTACACAAAGGGTTGTAACAAGGACGGAACAACATATATTAATGTTCAATATATTGCAAAATATTGAAAGCGGCAATTATTTGTATATATTGCAATATATTACATGAATACATAATAAATTGTATATATATCATCGATATAATATGTTGTAAAATGTAATGGAAAATAATATGTTGCAATATATTGGTAAATATATTTTCCTTTTGTAAGGGATTGGTCACTTGTAGACAGCCAGATTTTCTTTACTGCATATTTTGGTCCAGCTTTTGTTGGGCAAATGGCACGCTTTGATTTGGGCCCTCACATGCAGCGCAGTCCAGTAGCAGTGGACGACCTTTTGGAAAAATGTACTTCATTTCAGATAATTTCTTCCAATGTGGTGGGGAGAACATTTAGAAAGTAAAATAAATTGTTACAAAAAAGAAATGTACACAACTGTATACCTCTGTAGATTGGTCCACCCCTGAAGAAGGTACAACCTCCATAAACTCGACAATCATGAACTTCATCTGTTAAGAGACAACGGCATTATTGGCATGGCAAATAGAGCAACATAGATTGCATTAAGAACAGTCACAAGTCCTCTGGGTGTTTTTGCAATGCATTGTTTATTTAGTTTTGAAAAGGATGAAGTGACACATGGCTCAAATACAGATATCAAATAGCAGCCGAGTACAAGTTAATTGCAAATGTACACAGCAAATACACACAATTTAAAAAAAAAAAAAAAGATTAAAAAGTAAAAAAAAATTGAAAAAAAAAAAAAAAAAAAAAAAAAAAAGTTAACAGTAATATATTAGGGGGGATGTCCGCTTCCTTGTTGTCCCTGTCAAGGTTCAAGTTTAGGGATGCACGATGATATCGGCACAACATCGGTATCGGCCGATAAAAGCTTAAAATGATCAGTATCGGCATCGGCAGATATGAATATTTCTGCCAATGAGCCTTGCCAATAGGGTGGCATGCGCACATGATGACCATGAACGTAGCATGTGCACCAGCAACTTCTTGTTGTTGCTGCTGTAAGACGAGTGCTTAGGGACGTCTACAAATTACAACACCGAAAAGAGATGCAACAAAAATATTTATTAATTTAACTTATTTTTTAAAGTAAGTGCTGTAGAATAACTAGCAGGAGATAAGTTATAATTGAGGTAAGTTTGGAGACGATGTTTTCATTGTATACAATTGTAATGCAACCAATGAGTTCCTGTTGAAATGAAATCTAAAAATGTGTAGACAGTCAGTGTTAACAATACATGTGACAGGATTTAATCAGGATTTTTGCATTGTAGCCCAGAGACCCAGAGGGGGATAAATCATCAATAGAAATGGCAATACATTAATTAAAAGAACAGGTATATCTTTGTAACAAGAACGCAAGCAGGTTAAAATGATGACACAAAAACATACAATGCGGCAGAAGTGTGATATAATGACATATGAAGCCACAAAAATTAATTCAATTTTATTTATTGTATCAAATCATAACAAGAGTTATCTCAAGACACTTTACAGATAGAGTAGGTCTAGACCACACTCTATAATTTACAAAGCCCCGACAATTCCAATAATTCCCCCAAGAGCAAGTATTAGCAGTGGCTAATGCGACAGTGGCGAGGAGAAACTCCCTTTTAAGAAGAAACCTTGGCAGACCCAGACTCTTGGTAGGCGGTGTCTGGCGGTGCCGGTTGGGGTTATGATGAACAGTGGCGTAATAGTCACAATAAAGATAATGGAACAGTGACTACAGTGGTAGTCGTAGTAGTTCATGTCATAGCCGGGCACAGCAGTGCGTTACGGGATGTAGCGTGCTACAGCAGAGCATGGGTGGACGCGGCAGGACGCAGCAGGACGTAGCCGGACATTGCAGGGAATCGCAGAGCGTAGCAGGGTGTAGCAGGTCCACAGCAACAGCTGCACCCAAGACCCAGGTCTTGGTGTCACCCTAATCCGAGGCGATGTTCTGGGCGAAGAAGAAACATAAGGACTCCGGGGAGTAAACTCCCCAGAACTAGGTTAGTAACAAGCATTTCTGGGACAGGATGCACATAAAAGGAAACAAAAGAAAAGAGAGGAGAGAGCAGCTCATTGTGTCATAAGAAGGAAGGAACTTCCCCGGCAGTCTAGAATTATAATAGCATGAATGAGAGAGGCAGGTTAAAGAGAGGTGACTGGTCGGGCTAGGACTCTCCCCAACCGGATCGGGCTGTACTGACCTGCCTCCCTCTACTCTCACTATATTATTGATTATATGATAGGTAAATCTTATGACTATAAAGAGAAGCAGAGAAAAGCAGGGGTGCTGTGTCTGTAGCTATACACCCTGCCCCGCCGGTCTAGGTGTACACTGCAACTCCTCACTCCCTAACTATAAGCTTTATCAAAGAGGAGAGTTTTCAGTTTAGTCTTAAATGTGGTGACGGTGTCTGCCCCCCGAACCCCGATTGGGAGCTGGTTCCACAGGAGAGGAGCCTGATAGCTGAAGGCTCTGGCTCCCATTCTACTTTTAGAGACTCTACGAACCACAAGTAACTCTGCATTCTGGGAGCGCAGTGCTCTAGTGGGACAATAAGGTACTAAGAGCTCCTCAAGATATGAAGGTGCTTGACCATTTAGAGCTTTGTAGGTCAGAAGAAGGATTTTAAAGTCAATCCTGGATTTTACAGGAAGCCAATGCAGAGAAGCCAATACAGGAGAAATATGATCTCTTTTCTTAGTGTTACCGTTTGGCTCAAGGCCGGCAACAAAAGGGAGGTCACACACAGATTGACAAAAAGGTAGTTTATTTAACTAAATATACTAATAACACAAATTAACTAACATAAATGCAATAGTGGGGTGTGTAAATGTAGTAGACATCAGTCGTGTTTGCCATGTGTGGATGAGTGGTGTGATGTGTGTTGTAAGGTGTAACAAACCAAAGAAAGAACAAAATGGTGGATGATGGCAGGAGGACCAGCTGAGAAAGATTGAGACTCCCAGGAGAGCCGTCTTTTATGCCTTCTTTAAGCCACGGCCAGATGGCCAGGTACAGATGACCCTCCCAGCTTGTACAAATCTGCACTTGGCCAACCACCTTGCCCAGGTAGGTGACTGTTGCCTTAGCAAACTCACATTTTGCCAAATTGATGGTCAAACAAGCCCAGGCCAACCGATCAAACAGGGCCTGGATCCTCCCAAGAGTCACTGTATATCACAACATCATCCAAAGAGACAGCACAACCCACCAGTCCTGACACAACCTTATTCATGAGATGCTGGAAAGTGGCTGGGGCATTACGCAACCCAAATGGCATTACTAAATAAGAGTACAAACCACTGGGTGTAATGAGTGCCCGGTGTTGAAGAAAAAGTTGAAGCCTCTGTATTCGCCAGCAAAGTCATCTGCTGCTGCTGCGTCTTTGCGTGCCAAGCAAAGTAGCTGCTGTGCGGGAGCACACAAAACCTTTCTTAGAGTTGGGGACTGAGGTTCCTGTGAAGGAGCAACAGTGGACTATTTCCTCAGTTAGTGAGGAGATTGATCCCGGACGAGCCCCCATTTGGTACCGTTTGGCTCAAGGCCGGCAACAAAAGGGAGGTCACGCACAGATAGATTGACAAAAAGGTAGTTTATTTAACTAAATATACTAATAAAACAAATTAACTAAACCTAAATGCAAATGTAAATGTGTAAATGTAGTAGACATCAGTCATGTTTGCCATGTGTGGATGAGTGAATAAATGGTGTGATGTGTGTTGTAAGGTGTAACAAACCAAACAAAGAACAAAATGGTGGATGATGGCAGGAGGACCAGCTGAGAGAGAGTGAGACTCCCAGGAGAGCCGTCTTTTATGCCTTCTTTAAGCCACGCCCAGATGGCCAGGTACAGATGACCATCCCAGCTACACCTATCCGCCCACTCCCAGTACCTGCAGACAAAGGAGAAAACATGACAGGCAGGCAGATTGGGAGAGGTTGTCACATTAGTTTTTGTCAGAACACGCGCTGCAGCATTCTGGATCAGCTGGAGAGTCTTAAGGGTTTTATTTGAGCATCCTGATAATAGGGAATTACAATAGTCCAGCCTGGAAGTAACGAATGCATGGACTAGTTTTTCAGCATCGTTTTGAGACAGGATGTTCCTAATTTTAGCAATGTTACGAAGGTGAAAAAAAGTTTGTTTTAAGTGGGCGTTTAAAGGATATGTCCTGATCAAAAATAACTCCTAGATTTCTAACAGTAGTGCTGGAGGCCAGGGCGATGCCATCCAGAGTAATTATATCTTTGGATAATGAGGTTCGGAGGTGTTTAGGGCCCAGCACAATAACTTCAGTTTTGTTTGAGTTTAACATCAGAAAATTGTAGGCCGTCCATGATTTTATATCTTTAACACATACTTGAAGTTTAGCTAACTGACTGGTTTCGTCTGGCTTGATTGATAAGTATAATTGGGTGTCACCCGCATAACAGTGAAAGTTAATTGAGTGTTTCCTAATAATATTACCAAGAGGAAGCATATATAAGGAAGAATAGAATTGGTCCAAGCACTGAGCCTTGTGGAACGCCATGGCTAACTTTAACGTACCTGGAGGATTTATTGTTAACATTAACAAATTGAGATTGGTCAGAGAAATAGGATTTAAACCAGCTTAGAGCAATTCCTTTAATGCCAACTAAATGTTTCAATCTCTGTAATAGGAGGGTATGGTCAATAGTGTCAAATGCAGTACTAAGAAAAGACAAGTACGGAGACAAGTCCTTTGTCTGAAGCACTTAGAAGGTCATTAGTAATTTTCCCCAGTGCCGTCTCTGTGCGATGATGCTTTCTAAATCCACATGAAAGTCCACAAATAAGCTATTGCTATGTAGAAAATCACATAACTAATTGGCAACTACCTTCTCAAGGATCTCGGAGAGAAAGGGAAGTTTAGATATAGGTCTATATTTGGCTAAGACCTCAGGATCGAGGGTGGGTTTTTTCAGAAGAGGTTTTATCACAGCTACTTTAAATAACGGCGCTACATAACCGGTTAATAGAGACATATTGATCATATCTAGTAACGAAGTGTTAACCATGGGTAATGCTTCTTTAAGTAGCCTTGTTGGGATGGGGTCTAAGACAGCAGAGACATTTCAGCAGTTTCTTGTAAACAGGATTAATATATATTTTTTTTAATTCAAGAAGTTCCATTGTTCAAATACCTGTGACATGATCATTGGTGTGAATGCTGGAGGCATTCACATCTATATTCTACACCACTAAAATTTCTTTCTTTCTTTATTTATTTATTCTTCCGCCAGATTTTTGCTCATTAACTCCTTCCACATTTTTCAACATAGAAACTTCATTCATAAATCAAAACGTTCGGGTTGATTCAGAATGGTGTGCTACTATTTTTCTTATTCATAACATTTATAATTTCCGAGATTTTCAACCTTTAGCGGACATATTTTCCCCATTAAAGCGGATGGACAAAATGTTCACATTTTCATACATTTTCAACTGCTAGCTACTCATTCATACATTCACCAAGAAACTCCATTCAAACTTTAAAACGTTCCCCATCTTTCATACATTCAGTGTTGGTATTCAACTTTCAAATCCCATTAGTACTTTTTAAAATAATCTGTCTTCTTTGAAGCCTAAAACTAATGTCTTTCTGCCATTTTTACATTGGTGTGTATGGGATGGAATGTTCGGACTCAGAGGGCAGGGCCCAAATGACAGAGTGGAAAGAGGCATAAGCTAAATTTTCTTTACCTTGCGCTACCATGGATAGTTTTAAATCTTCATACATTACGTTTAAATCAAAATGTAGGTAATCTTGTGCCCTTTCTAACAATGTGCTCAGGCAGGCAATATGACTTTCACACGAGGCACAATGATCTTCCAAGTGAAGCCATCTCCACCAACTGCCGCACTGCCTGCTGTACTAAATCCTACCAGAAATGCCAGGAGGAGAAGAGAAACAGGACCTTTTCAGACAGCTGCTGTCCTCACATTTCTTACACCACACACACCATTCTTGGACAGGATGATCAGCAGGGTGTTATGTCTCTCACAGTATTAAACAATAAGAGATCGGAGTTACGGTTTTTGAGCTAGGAGTAGGAATATCAAAGGTGCATTACTCTTCTCCTCCTCTCCTTTTCTTCTCCTTTTCCTATCTTACCATCCTCCTGTGTGTGTTTTTGTAAGTGCCTGTGAGTGTTACATTACATGTAATTTAGCTGATGCTTTAATCAAAAGCGACTTACAATTGCTATATGTCAGATGTTGCACGCCTCTGGAGCAACTAGGGGTTAAGTGCCTTGCTCAGCGACACATTGGTTGATGTATCGCAGTGGGAATCAAACACAGGTCTCCCACACCAAAGGAATGTTTAAAATCCACTGCACCATCACGCCTCCTGTGTGTGTGTGTGAGAGTTGTCATAGCAACCTTAACTGCAGTTGGTCATGTGACCTGATCCCTGACATGTTGACCAATGCTGTGAAGTTACTGTTCCTAGTCTCTGTGAGAACAGCTGCTGGTGTTGAGGCCTGAGGTCAATTATCAGAGTCAGTGAGTTGGTCAGTTAGTCCATCATCACATTGTGTTAGCTTACAAAAACACCTCTTCTCCTTTTAACTCCCCTCTCCCTCTCTTCTTTCTCTACTCCTCTCCTCCTTTTCTCTTCCTCTCATTTCTTCCTCTTCCTCTCTTCCTGTGTTTTTGTCTGTTTGTGTGTTTGTGTGTGTGTGACTCCTCTCCTCTCATTGTGCCTTGTGTGAAAGTCATATTGCCTCCCTGAGCACATTGTTAGGATGGGCACAAGATTACCTACATTTTGATGTAAACGTAATGTATGAAGATTTAAAACTGGATGGTCTCGCAAGGTAAAGAAAATGTAGCTACTCGTCTCCTCCTCCTTCCTCTCCTATACTAATGGTAAATTATACCTTAGGATTATGTTAAATCTTTCATTAACTGAGTTTTATACAACCTTTAATTTCCATTCACATTTTTTTGAAGAAGTCTCTGTAACAGTATTCGTCATGACAACCTGTAACTGCAGTTGGTCATGTGATCTGATGCCTGACAATTTAGCTTTTTGCCCATTTGCTGTGAAGTGACTATGTGTGAGTGTGTGTGTGTGTGTGTGTGTGTGTGTGTGTGTGTGTGTGTGTGTGTGTGTGTGTGTGTGTGTGTGTACGTACTGAACTGCACTGAAGGCTCTGTCATCTAAAGTATGGTAATAATCGTATGAATAATAGAAATTGTGTTGGTGCAGTTGACACTGAATATTTTTAGAATGTGTGTGCATTTGTAAAATAAGTTAACATCGTTATAACATGGTTTAAATTGTTCTTAATTATTAAATATTTAATAATTATATTCCACATCTTTCAAACATTCTGAGTATTATTCAACTTTTCAAAAGACAATCAGCCTTTTTCAAAAACAAGATATTCTACATATTAAAAACATTATTCATATTATACCTTTCAATGGTATTTATACTTAATAAACCCATTCCCACTTTTTCAACTAAAAATAATTAAAACATGCCACATCTTTCAAACATTCTAGGTATTATTCAACTTTTCTACGACATTTATACTATTAAATCCATTCCCACTTTTTCAACTATTCTCACTACTTTACCTTCTTCTAACACAAGTCAGCAATCAGCAGTGAAGCGTCAGCCTTTCAACATACAGCAGTGCATTTGTGAAATAAGTTAACATTGTTATAACATGGTTTAAATTGTTCTTAATTATTAAATATTTAATAATTATATTCCACATCTTTCAAACATTCTCGGTATTATTCAACTTTCCAAAGACACTCAAACTAATTACATACATTCCCACTTTTTCAACAAAAAATAATTAAAACATGCCAACATTTCCAAACATTCTGGGTATTATTCAACTTTTCTAAGTTTTCTTTTTCTAATTCATACTATTAAAACCATTCCCACTTTTTCAACTATTCTCACTACTTTACCTTCTTCTAACACAATTCAAGTCAGCAATCAGCAGTGTAGCGTCAGCCTTTCAAGATACAGCATTCACACCGCAATTTCTTCAGAAATTGCATTCTCTAGTTTGTTTTACTTTCCTCAGGCACTTTGGATTGGAGTTCTGCATCATGTTTGCAACAATCACACCTGGGAAACAGGAAGCTGCCAACACGATCACCTTGAAGACACTCAGGGTAAACAGTGGATTGAGAGAGATTCGAAGAGCCACAAAGCACTAGTGGACATCGTCCTCAACAAGCGCTGGCAGAAGGATGTCCACAAGTATCTGCGCTTCAGGTAAAGTGTGGGGACATGACAATTAAACAGAAATGTCACAGAGCCGTCATGAAAAGTCATGTGTGGGTGTGTGTTTTGGGGTCCAATTTCTTTTTTATTCATCCAGATCAACAGCACATCTTGAGTCATTTCAGAATCACATTCTGATGTATGCCAGCAAGCGCCAGGCATTCATTCCCCGAGTGTTTGACTCAAGACTGTCCTGTGAAATTAAATGCCTAAAAACCCCCAAAAAATAATCCCTTAGTGGAGCAGTAGAAATACCGGACAGGACATTGCTGGTAAAAGAAGTGGATGGAAGAACCATCGTTCTCATACCTCGACTTTGGCTGGCCACAGGAAAGACATTTTTTGTCTTTGCATTCTTTTGTCCCGGCTGCTGCTGCTGCTCCATTATGTTTCTAACTATTTTCTCAATAGAGTCTTGAGGTGTGGCCAGGGTCTGCACAAGTGGTGGTGGATTAACAACCGCAGCAGGCATGGTAACAACTGGCACACTGGTAGTGTTACTACCCTGGTCAGAGAGCGCCAAGAGTTTCTGCCTCTCTTGCAGTTTTTCTGGGCTGATATGTAAAGAGGAGCTGGTGTTTAACAATTTCATGAGCTGTTTTATATACTGCCATATAATGCCAGTTGGTGAGGACAGCAAGGGCAGAGAAGGCAGATTTTAGGTTTCTATAAAAACAAAAGACAGAGTACAATTAGTGATTCTGGCCCAAAAATTATAAAACAAAAATAATTCATACATGTGTATGGGTGAAAACTCACTTTCCAGTTGGTAAGTTTGTTTAGACAATGACTGATGGATGATTGTTACATTGTACTGCATGCAAGTCTATTCAATAACACATTACATATTGTCTCCTCTCTAAAGAAAAAGATGCAACACCTTTATAAAGCTATTTGTAAAAATAAATATGATTGAAACCTAGGCACTGCTATTGATACTGAAGTTTTGTCAACTACTTTGTAAAATGTTTACCTGGTTCTGTCTGAGGCTCAGGAGTTGTACTTGGAGATACATCTGGTTTAACAGCAAAATCCACAGGAGGGCATGTGGGAAACTGAAACAGCTTGGGTGGTGACATGGAGGATGAATGAGGAAGCTCAGCCTGGGCAGTGAGTCGGCTGCTTTGAGGAGTGGGATTCAGGGCATGGGTAAAGTCTGTCTTGCTCGTGTGCTTATTCCAGTCTAGAGGAACTGGGTGGCAACCAGGCTCAACATATGCCAGTGAAATGCAAAGCTGCATGCTTCACATCCCCCAGAACTCTTTCAGAGACTGCATTAAGTTCTGCCATTAAAGCTGGATCAAAGACAGCTGGGAGATGAACATCTGGCTGCTTCAAGTCCACCAGGCGCTGGTAATTGCACCGTGCCACCCCTGTCTGTTGTGGGAGGGTTGGTGAATGGCGGAGCCAAAATGCAGAGACGGAAACAGAGGAACGTTTTGATGATTTAATAAAACATAAAATATACAAAACCAGAGTCCAGGAACACTAAGACTAATCGGGAAGACTAACACTCAGGAATACAAACTGGCAACAAGACACACAATGATCTGACACAGGACAAAGGGAAACACAAAGACTAAATACAGAAGGTAACGAGGTAACAAGAGGCAGGTAATAATAATAATAATAATAATAATAATAATACATTTATTTGTAAAGCGCTTTCAAATCAAAGTACTTTACAGAACATAGAAAATACAAACATTTCAAATAACAAAAATAAACACACACTCGGACTCTCAGGAAAACATATAAAAAAAATTAGGTCTCATACACAACAGTAAACAGATGGGTCTTTAGCTTTGCTTTAAAAGCCTCAACAGAACAAGCCTGCCTGATGTCCAGAGATAAACTGTTCCACAATGTCGGTGCGTGGAAAGAAAGCCTGTTCACTAATTGTCTTCTTTTTAACCTTTGGAACACTCAGAAGACCTGTCCCCTGAGAACGCAGGGCTCAAGCAGGCACATAAGGGTTCACTAGGTCTTTAAGATACAACGGTGCGCTGCCATTTAATATTTTATAGGTTAGCAGCAACACCTTAAAGTCTGCTCTGGCATGAACAGGGAGCCAATGGAGAGAGGATAACACTGGTGTAATATGTTCATATCTGGAGGCTCCGGTCAGAACACGAGCTGCAGCATTCTGAACCATCTGCAGACTCCGAAGATTTTTCTTTGGCAGAGCCGACAGAAGAACATGACAATAATCTAGGCTAGATGACATTAAGGCATGAATGAGGACCTCAGAGTCCTTAAACGAGAGTATTGATCTGATCTTGGAGATGTTTCTAAGATGGAAAAAAGTAACGCTGGTCACCTCCTTTATATGTAAATCAAACGAGAGCGTCTGATCAAAAGGCACACCAAGATTCTTAACTTGGTCTCTGCGATTGATTACACAATCATCAAGAGACAAAGTAATGTGATCGAAAAAATGACCTAGTTTTGCTGGTCCATTTCTGTCTTAGCAGAATTAAGCAACAAGAAATTTGTTGATAACCAGCTCTTAACAGCTGCAAGACAGGCCTCAAGTTTAGCCGTATTAGAATTGCTTCCTATACCTAACGGCACACAGCTGCATATCGTCAGCATAACAATGAAAAGCAATCCCAAAAGAACGGAAAATCTGACTCAATGAGGATAGGTAAAGTGAAAAAAGCAATGGACCCAGTACAGACCCTTGAGGAACCCCGTGCTTGACGGCACAGGACTCCGAGAGTATGTTGTCATATAAAACACATTGAAATCTTTGATAGGTATGATCTTAAACACTCTAGAAGTTGTCCTGAAATGCCAAAAAATTCTCAGTGGTCAACCGTATCGAAAGCAGCGCTAAGATCTAACAGCAAAGGTGACACAAGGGCTGGGAAATTGTATTCTCCAACCACCTCAGATTTAACTGAGGCATCCCCTCCTCTCTGATGGACGACGCTGAATGCATTTTGCCTGAAAAACTCCTCCCTTATTGGTGCAGACTTGTCCTGGAGAGATGGGTTGTCTTTAATGACTTTCACAGCATCAGTCGGATCCCGACGAAGATACCCTAGAGGTCCATTGCGGAATGTACTGTAACTCTCCCAGGGAAAAAGATCTTCAACCCCCCAGGGCCAAACTACGCACCATGACCACCTGAGGGGCTCCACAAACCACTGACTCATTTAAAGGGCCTAAAAACCTTCTTTTAAAGCAAGCTTCCTTGTAAAAAAATTTTTGTCCATCCATCCATCCATCCATCTTCGTCCGCTTATCCGGTGTCGGGTCGCGGGGGGAGCAGCTCCAGCAGGGGACCCCAAACTTCCCTTTCCCGAGCAACATTAACCAGCTCCGACTGGGGGATCCAGAGGCGTTCCCAGGCCAGGTTGGAGATATAATCCCTCCTCCTAGTCCTGGGTCTTCCCCGAGGCCTCACTTTGGTCGTACAGAGATTGGATGGCCCTGAGTAGAGACCCCCTCACCCCATACTCCCGCAGCACCTCCCACAGTATCTCCCGGGGGACCCGGTCATACGCCTTCTCCAAATCCACAAAACACATGTAGACCGGTTGGGCATACTCCCAGGCTCCCTCCAGGATCCTTGCGAGAGTGAAGAGCTGGTCCGTTGTTCCACGACCAGGACGGAATCCGCATTGTTCCTCCTCAACCCAAGGTTCGACTATCGGCCGAACCCTCCTTTCCAGCACCTTGGAGTAGACTTTACCAGGGAGGCTGAGAAGTGTGATACCCCTGTAATTGGCACACACCCTCTGGTCCCCCTTTTTAAAAAGGGGAACCACCACCCCAGTCTGCCACTCCTTTGGCACCGTCCCAGACTTCCACGCAATGTTGAAGAGGCGTGTCAACCAGGACAGCCCCTCCACACCCAGAGCCTTGAGCATTTCTGGACGGATCTCATCAATCCCCAGGGCTTTGCCACTGTGGAGTTGTTTGACTACATCAGTGACTTCCGCCTGGGAAATCGGCGACAATCCCCTGTTATCCTCCAGCTCTGCCTCTAACATAGAGGGCGTATTAGTCGGATTCAGGAGTTCCTCAAAGTGCTCCTTCCACCGCCCTATTACCTCCTCAGTTGAGGTCAACAGTGTCCCACCCTTACTGTACACAGCTTGGATGGTTCCCCGCTTCCCCCTCCTGAGGTGGCGAACAGTTTTCCAGAAGCACTTTGGTGCCGACCGAAAGTCCTTCTCCATGTCTTCTCCAAACTTCTCCCACACCCGCTGCTTTGCCTCTTTCACGGCAGAGGCTGCAGCCCTTCGGGCCCTTCGGTACCCTGCAACTGCCTCCGGAGTCCTCCGGGATAACATATCCCGGAAAGACTCCTTCTTCAGTCGGACGGCTTCCCTGACCACCGGTGTCCACCACGGTGTTCGTGGGTTACCGCCCCTTGAGGCACCTAAGACCACAGCTCCTCGCCGCAGCTTCAGCAATGGAAGCTTTGAACATTGTCCACTCGGATTCAATGCCCCCAGCCTCCACAGGGATGCACGAAAAGCTCCGCCGGAGGTGTGAGTTGAAAGTCTGTCGGACAGGGGCCTCCTCCAGACGTTCCCAATTTATCCGCACTACACGTTTGGGCTTACCAGGTCTGTCCAGAGTCTTCCCCCACCCCCTGACCCAACTCACCACCAGATGGTGATCGGTTGACAGCTCTGCCCCTCTCTTCACCCGAGTGTCCAAAACATACGGCCTCAGATCAGATGAAACGATTATGAAATCGATCATTGACCTTCGGCCTAGGGTGCTCTGGTACCAAGTACACTTATGAGCATCCCTATGTTCGAACATGGTGTTCGTTATAGACAATCCATGACTAGCCCAGAAGTCCAACAACAAACAACCACTCTGGTTTAGATCAGGGAGGCCGTTCCTCCCAATCACGCCTCTCCAGGTGTCTCCATCATTGCCCATGTGTGCGTTGAAGTCCCCCAGCAGAACAATGGAGTCCCCCACTGGAGCCCCATGCAGGACTCCACTCAAGGTCTCCAAGAAGGCCGAATACTCCGAACTCCTGTTTGGTGCATATGCACAAACAACAGTCAGAGTTTTCCCCCCCACAACCCGCAGGCGTAGGGAGGCGACCCTCTCGTCCACCGGAGTGAACTCCAACGTAGCGGCGCTCAGCCAGGGGCTTGTGAGTATCCCCACACCCGCCTGGCGCCTCACACCCTGGGCAACTCCAGAGAAGAAAAGAGTCCAACCCCTATCCAGGAGTACGGTTCCAGAACCGAGACTGTGCGTAGAGGATACCCCACCAGATCCAACCAGTAGCGCTCCACCTCCCGCACCAGTTCCGGCTCCTTCCCCCACAGAGAGGTGACGTTCCACGTCCCCAGAGCCAGCGTCTGCTGCCCGGGTCTGGTCCGTCGAGGCCCCTGACCTTCACTGCCACCCATGTGGCAGCGCACCCAACCCCAGCGGTTCCTCCCACAGGTGGTGGGCCCATGGGCTGGAGAGATGAGATGGGAGAGATGTTATTGTTTATCTTCATTTCTTTACTTCTGTTTTTACCCTGTTTTTAGGGCGTTTTCACACCTACCTCATTTGGTCCGGACTTTCAGACTTTTCAGTTTGGTCCGAACCAAAATTGCAGGTGAGAAAGGTGCCTCGGACCATGGTCCGGATCAAAAGACCAAATTCTGGTCCGATCAAAAGAGGTGGTCTCGGTCCGGACCAAACTGAACCATGGTTCGGTTCGTTTGCAGTATGAAAACACTTTTTGGATGGTTCAGACTTTCGGACCAATTACAGGAAGCTCTGGCAGGCGTCTTGGTGTTGTAAGACCAGGGAAGCTCCTTTTAAGGAACAGCTCAGTGCTTAGTTTGTAGCCTACGTTAGAGAGTGTGCAGACAGCTGTTGGCTATCAGAGCAGAATATAATCAGCAGTTTACCTGTTAAATGGTAGGCCTCTTAAATGTGCAGTGTAGGTTTCCGTTTGTCTCTAAATAAATGCTCCAGATGGAAGTTCCTGTGTCTTGCTTCTCAACATCACAACAAAACAAAAAGAGCCGCGGCAGTAGAGGAGAGCAGCAGTCAGTTGAAAAAACTCTGACACAGAGAGAGATACGAGAGGACGGGGAAGCCTGTCTACAAACCAATCAGTTAGAAGTATCTGGAGACGCAGCTCACGTATGGGATGACGGCAGGTCGTAGTTTTATCACGTATAGATCTTTAGTGTGGTTGCATAACTGCAGTGTGAAACCAAGACTTACTAGATCAAATGTGGACAATGTAACAAAAACATGAACCTTGGTACGGACTTTTAGGTGTGAAAACGCCCTTAAAGGGGTGATAGAATGCAATACTGATTTCACCCTGTCATAGTTGAATAACGACAGTTCGGTGGGTAAATAGGACATACATAGAAGCTCAAAGTCCCATTGACACCCCTTTACTATGAAAATCTCATATTTTGAAACTGCCGCTGAAAACGGGAAAATCTCAACAAAGCTGGAAGTTGACGTCAACCTCCTAAAAACCGGAACCTTTGTCAGCCCATGGGTGTATTAAGAGAACGGTCACGCCCCAGCTACACAACTGACCTGAGATCAGGTAGTCTTCTGAATCTAGCTAGGTCACGCAGATCTCTGCTATTCCATTACAAAATTTCCTTCTGAAACTTTTTTATGCGAGAAATCAACTATGTAAAGCTCAAATATGGGCCGCTTTACGAAAATGGATGGCTAATTGCAAATTTTGTCCGACTGTGTGTCGGAGTTTAGCACCGGTGCTGCCTGTGTTGCTGCCTGGCCTGCCTTCCTTCACAGACCCCGGCCTGCTGTGAGGTACTTGGAGCTCCGTCACGACTGGCAGCCCACAGCACTCCATACCCGCGCAAAGTAAAACTCCCCTCTTCCTGCTAGCTAAATGCCCGGTGTATGTGAGTGAGAGCGCGGTCAGCGAGCTTGTTACACCAGCAATCTCTTACCACAGGTTTCAGTTAATCTTTTAATGTGTGTAATTATAATATGTTGAGTTATTTAAACAAACGACTGGGGAAATACACGCCTCTTGTCCGCGAGTCTCATTGATATGGATGGAGCTAGCTAGCCTTCTCTTAGAATTCCTCTGGAATTCACAAACATTCATTAACTTGAAATCGGACACCGTTGTTAGCTTTATAAGACATTTAGTTAGATGTGGTATAACTGAGAAGAAGAAGAAGAAGAGGACTTGGTTGTTTGACGACTGACGTGTAAGGTGAGCGTATTGTGTCACTTCCGGTGTTCCCGTGTTACAAACGCTAGTTTGCTGCTCCGGCAAAAACTTACTGAACTCTGCTTTACCGTTTAAATTAGCGGCTATTTGCCTGGATTGCATTTGAATTACAATTGTTTTACTCAAGCACTTAGCTTCACTTACAGTGACTGACTCGCTGAATTTACAATTGTTAAAACGCTGTTAGCTACTTTAGCTTAGCCATTAGCAATGGCTAATTCCTCTCCCTCTCCTGCTCTTTCTTGCTCTGTGTGTCAAATGTTTAGCTATTCCTCTGCCTCCTTTAGTGATGTAGTATATTCGCTGCTCTGGAGACAAGGCTTAGTGAATTTGAGTCACGGCTCCGCACCATGTAGTTAATGCGGACCACCATACTGTAGCTTCTTTAACTTCTGCTAGCTGTCCCCCGTCATACCCCGAGCAGCCGGGTGAGTGGGTGACTGTTATAGGGAAGCGTAGCGTTAGAGGGAAGCGTAGCGTTAGATCTAGACCAGGGAGTGCACGGTCGTCATGACACCTGTCATGACGGTCGCTCTAAACCGGAGCGTCTTCGCCTCTCTAACAGTTTCTCCCTACTCAGTGATACACCCGCTGAGAAGCCAATTCTGGTTATTGGGAGCTCTATACTGTGATATGTGAAGCCGGCGGCCCCAGCGGCTACAGTACCTACGGTCATATGTGTCCCTGGGGCTAGAGCGGGCGATATAGAAACCCATCTAGAGCTGCTGGCTAAAAAGAACTGTAAATACAGTAAGATCATACTTCACATAGGGGGTAATGGTCGTAAATCGGAGATCACTAAATTGAATGTTGAGTCACTTTGTGCATACGCAAAGACAATGTCGGACTCAGTAGTTTTCTCTGGACCCCTGCCAAACCTGACCAATGATGAAATGTACAGCCGTACGTCATCCTTCCACCGCTGGTTGTCGGGGTGGTGCCCAGCTAATGATGTGGGCTATGTGAATAACTGGGGGGCGTTCGGGGGAAAGCCTGGTCTGATGGAGAGAGACGGCATTCATCCCACCTGGGACGGAGACGCTCTCATATCAAAAAATCTGACCGAGTTTATCAGACATAAACCATGACAACCCAAGTTTATTATTAGTAATCAGGGGTGCAGTACTACGCGCCCCTCTGTGCTTCCGTTGGAGCAGTTGCCCACTCATAGTCTAATAAGCACGGTGTCTGTTCCCCGACTCAGATTGGTTAAATCAAAGGTAAACAAAAGATGCGCTGAATTAAAACGACTGCAACGATAGAACAAAATAGGAAAATTAGATGTGGACTATTAAATATTAGATCTCTGTCTTCTAAAGCATTATTGGTAAACGAGTTGATATCAGATAATAACATTGATTTATTTTGTCTTACTGAAACCTGGCTGGGCCATGAAGACTATGTTAGTCTAAATGAAGCCACTCCTGCCAGTCATATTAATACTCAAATTCCTAGAGGCTCAGGCCAAGGAGGGGGAGTTGCAGCCATCTTTGATGCAAGCCTGTTAATTACTCCTTAACCTAAATTAAATTATAACTCCTTTGAAAGTCTTGTTCTTAATCTTCAACATCCAAAATGGAAAACATTACAGCCAATTATATTCGTTGTTATTTACAGGGCTCCAGGTCCGTATTCTGAATTTTTATCTGAATTCTCAGAGTATTTATCATGTTTAGTCCTTAAATCAGACCAAGTACTTATTGTAGGTGATTTTAATATCCATGTCGACGTTGACAATGATAGCCTCAGTACTGCTTTCAACTCATTACTGGATTCAATCGGTTTCAGTTAGAGTGTGTACAAGGCGACGCACTGTTTTAACCACACCCTCGACCTTGTGCTGGTATATGGTATTAAAATTGAGGATTTAATAATATTTCCGCAGAATTTGGTATTAACAGATCATTCTTTAATCACTTTTGAATTCTTACTACCTGACTATATTAAATTAGATAAAAGCTTCTACACCAAATGCCTATCTGACAGTGCTATAGCTAAATTTAAAGAAGATATTCCAACAGCATTCGACTCTATGTCATGCCTTAACATAACAGAGGACCTCTATGTTAACCTCAGTCCCTCTCAAATTGATACATTTGTAGACGGTGCTACAACTTGCCTACGGACGACCTTAGACTCCGTTGCTCCCCTGAAAAAGAAGATGATGAAGCAAAGGAAATTAGCACCTTGGTATAACTCCCAAACTCGCAAATTAAAACAAATCTCATGAAACCTCGAATGTAAGTGGCGTTCCACAAAAGTGGAAGAATCCCGTTTGGATTGGCAAGAAAGTCTCAAAACCTATAGGAAGGCCCTAAGAAAGGCCAGATCAGACTATTACTCATCACTAATAGAAGAAAACAAGAACAACCCAAGGTTTCTTTTCAGCACTGTAGCCAGGCTGACAGATAGCCACAGCTCTACTGAGCCATCTATTCCTCTAGCTCTGAGTAGTGATGACTTCATGAGCTTCTTTAATGATAAAATTATAACAATTAGAGATAAAATTCATCACCTTTTGCCCTCAACTTCTAACGGTTCACCTTTAAACGCAGAGTCGCTAGAAATAACGACTAGTCTCGACATATACTTAGACTGCTTTTATCCTATAGACCTTCAACAATTAATGTTAAAGATATCCTCAGCTAAGCCATCTACCTGTCTCTTAGACCCCATCCCAACGAGATTACTCAAAGAAGCGTTACCCGTGGTAAACACTTCATTACTAGATATGATCAATATGTCCTTATTAACAGGTTATGTACCGCAGTCATTTAAAGTAGCTGTGATAAAACCTCTTCTGAAAAAACCCACCCTCGATCCTGAGGTCTTAGCAAACTATAGACCTATATCCAACCTTCCTTTTCTATCCAAGATCCTTGAGAAGGTGGTTGCTAATCAGTTATGTGATTTTCTACATAGCAATAGTTTATTTGATGACTTTAGAAAGCATCATAGCACAGAGACGGCACTAGTGAAAATTACTAACGACCTTTTAACTGCTGCAGACAAAGGACTTGTCTCCATTCTTGTTTTACTAGATCTTAGTGCTGCATTTGACACTATTGACCATTCAATCCTGTTACAGAGATTGGAACACTTGGTTGGCATTAAAGGAATTGCTCTAAGCTGGTTTAAGTCCTATTTCTCTGATCGATCTCAATTTGTTAATTTGTTAATATATATGCTTCCTCTAGGCAATATTATTAGGAAACACTCAATTAACTTTCACTGTTATGCGGATGACACCCAATTATACTTGTCAATCAAACCAGACGAAACCAGTCAGTTAGCTAAATTTCAAGTGTGCATTAAAGATATAAAATCCTGGATGACCTATAATTTTCTGATGTTAAACCCTAACAAAACTGAAGTTATTGTACTGGGACCTAAACACCTCAGAACCTCATTATCTAAAGACATACTGTAGCTACTCTGGATGGTATTGCCCTGGCCTCCAGCACTACTGTCAGAAATGTAGGAGTTATTTTTGATCAGGATATATCCTTTAATGCAAATCTAAAACAAACCTCAAGAACAGCCTTTTTTCATCTTCGTAACATTGCCAAAATTAGGAATATCCTGTCTTAAAACGACGCTGAAAAACTAGTCCATGCATTTGGTACGTCCAGGCTGGACTATTGTAATTCCCTACTGTCAGGTTGCTCAAATAAGTCCCTTAAGACTCTCCAGCTGATCCAGAATGCTGCAGCGCGTGTTCTCACAAGAACTAAGAAAAGAGATCATATTTCTCCTGTATTAGCTTCTCTGCACTGGCTTCCTGTTGAATCCAGGATTGAATTTAAAATCCTTCTCTTGACCTACAAAGCTCTAAATGGTCTAGCACCATCATATCTAGAAGAGCTCCTAATACCCTATTGTCCCACTACAGCACTGCGCTCCCAGAATGCAGAGTTACTGGTGGTACCTAGAGTCTCTAAAAGTAGAATGGGAGCAAGAGCCTTCAGTTATCAGGCTCCTCTCCTATGGAACCAGCTCCCGATCTGGGTTCGGGGGGCAGAAACTGTAATCGCTTTCAAGAATGAACTTAAAACTCTTCTATTTGATAAAGCTTATAGTTAGGGAGTGAGGAGTTGCAGTGTCCACCTAACTGGCCCACCTGCTTCTCTTCATAATTGTTAGATTAATAATACATAACAAAGTAGAGGGAGGCAGGCCAGCCAAGCCCGATCCAGCAGGGGGAGAGTTCTAAGCCCGAAAAAGCAACCTCTCCTTATGACCTGTCTCTCTTAGTTACACTGTTATAGTTACGCTGTTATAGTTCTAGACTGCCGGGGGACTTCAATTCAATTCAATTCAATTCAATTAAATTTTATTTGTAGTATCAAATCATAACAAGAGTTATCTCGAGACACTTTACAGATAGAGTAGGTCTAGACCACACTATAATTTACAAAGCCCCAACAATTCCAACAATTCCAGTAATTCCCTCAAGAGCAAGCAGTGCGACAGTGGCAAGGAAAAACTCGGACAGACCTCGGACAGACCCAGGCTCTTGGTAGGCAGTGTCTGACGGGCCGGTTGGGGGTGTGATGAACAGTGGCGATAATAGTCACATTAATAATGGAACAGTGACTGGATGTCAGTTCCTTCCTTCCTTTGACACACTGAGCTGCTCTCTCCTCTCCCTTTCTATTACTATTACTATTTGTGTGTATCGTGTCCCAGAAATGCTTGTTACTAATCCTAGCTTCTGGGGAGTTTACTCCCCGCAGTCCTTATGTTTTTTCCCCCAGCGTATTTCCTTGGAGAACGTTGGCACCAAGATCCTGGTTCCAGCTGTCGCCGTGGTCCTGCTGCACTCCCTGGTGAGCTCAGCGGTGCCCTGCAATGTCATGCTGCTTCCTGCTGAACCCTGCAGCTTCCCGCTACATCCAGTCACTGTTCCATTATTAATGTGACTACTATTGCCACTGTTCATCACAACCCCAACCGGCCCGTCAGACACCGCCTACCAAGAGCCTGGGTCTGTCCGAGGTTTCTTCCCAAGAGGGAGTTTTTCCTCGCCACTGTCGCACTGCTTGCTCTTGAGGGAATTACTGTAATTGTTGGAATTGTTGGGGCTTTGTAAATTATAGAGTGTGGTCTAGACCTACTCTATCAGTAGTGTCTCGAGATAACCTGTTATGATTTGATACTACAAATAAAATTAAATTGAAAATTGAATAACTGGCGTGACGAAATTCAAACTGTAAATATACTCTGAATTACGCCGAAAATGAAGCTAACTATCCGTGATTTGTAGCTACACACAGCTAGGATTGAAGGGACAGTCGCAGCTAACGAAACTCTTACAGCTCACAAATATTCATTAACTTGAAATCGGACACCGTTGTTAGCTTTATAAAACATTTAGTTACATGTTGTTTAAGTGGCGTGACGAAATTCAAACTGTAAATATACTCGAATTACGACCAAAAATGAAGCTAACTAGCCGCAGTCTTTTACACGTAGGATTGTAGGGACAGTCGCAGCTAACGAAACCCTAACAGCTCACAAATATTCATTAACTTGAAATCGGACACCGTTGTTAGCTTTATAAAACATTTAGTTAGATGTTGTATAAGTGGCATGACGAAATTCAAACTGTAAATATACTCGAATTACGACCAAAAATGAAGCTAACTATCCGTGATTTGTAGCTACACATATTGATTGAAGTGACAGTCGCAGCTAACGGAACACCTAGCTAAACTTCACAAATATTAACTTGAAATCGGACACCGTTGTTAGCTTTATAAGACATTTAGATGTTGTATAGCTAAGTGGCGTAACATTGTGTGTAACATGTGGTAAGAGATTGCTGGTGTAACAACCGTGCTCTCACTCTCACACAACGGGCCATTTAGCTAGCAGGAAGAGGGGAGTTACAGGCCCTTGAGCTCTGTCAGGGCTGCCAGCCTGACGGAGCTCACAGCAGGTTGGGGTCTGTGAAGGAAGGCAGGCCGGGCAGCGAGGCAGCAGCACCGCCGCTGAAGTCTGACACTTACCATACGTTTTACCATATTTGCAATTAGCCATCAATTTTGGTAAAACGGCCCATATTTGAGCTTTATATAGTTGATTTCTCACATAAAAAAGTCTCAGAAGTGAATTTGGTAATGAAACATTGCAGTGTCTGGAATATGAGATTCTGTCGCTTCTCTAATGTGTGTGTATTGGGGATTTGCTCAACCAATCAGCGCGCATCTCTAATGTCTGCGTATGGCAATTCGCTCAACCAATCAGCGCGCAGCTCATCTAAATATTCACGAGCATACCATATTTCGAAGAAAAGCTCTTGTTACAAATAGGGCCAAAACACAGGGATGCATAAGGGCCAATAAAATATCAACCAGGCCATTTTCAGCCCAACCAATGTTACATACCCCATTAGGAGACCATAAGGAACAGTGTGAAATACTCTATATAATCATTCTATCACCCCTTTAATCTCCTGTAGAACTTTGGGATTGATTTTTCAATGAAAAGTGCTCTACATAAAATGCCAGCTCAGTCAGGAAAGCCAGAGAAGCCAACAGCAGGCAGGAAAGGGAGGGGTTGTAACAAGTAAAATGAGTGTTAGGAGTCTTGTACATTACATAGTACATTGCCTAAAATGTTAACATAGAATATAAACTTATCTGATGTAGCCTATTAAAAATAAAGCATACATAATACGTAGTATGCTGTACACAACATAATATAGTATAAAAACCCTCAGAGACATCCTTACAATATTAATAAACAATACTACCATCTTCTGGCATTCTCTGATCTTGTACTTCAGTAAAAGTAGTAATAGTGTAGAAATACTTTGTTACAGGTAAAAGTCCTGCATTCAAAATATACTTACACATAATTTTTACTACGCAGTATGGCCCATTTCAAAATTACATGTATATTACTGGATTATAATTAGTGATGTAATAAATGCATACATCACTGTAATGTTGCAGCTGGTAAAGTTGGAGCTAATTTTAACTGCTTTATCTATGGTTGGGTAGTTTAATCTACTATAATACATCATACGTATATACCACCTTTATTTATTCAGGGAGTGACAATTGAGAGCAAGCTCTCATTTCCAATGACGCCCTGATGACATGCCTTATAAAATTACAATACATATAAAATTACTGACCATAGTAGTTAATATACAATATACAGTTGCAATACACAGTACACACAAAACAGTTACAGAATATTAAACAACTCACAGTGCACACATATATTCAGAATACATTGCTTCATAAAGAAGACTTAAAGTGATTAAATGGAATCAGGCTGTTCATTTTCATTAGAAACTGCAAGTTATTCCATTAACATGGAGCATAATACTCAAATGCAGTTTTGCTTAATTCTGTCCTAACTAATGCAATATTTAGGACAAAGAAATCATTAGTTCAAATGCCATAGTGATATGATTTAAAATTCAGCAAGCTTGTTAAATATACAAGCAATTTTTTAAAGGTGCTCTAAGTGATGTGACACGTTTTTAAGGCTACAACATTTTTTGTCACATACAGCAAACATTCAATTCAATTCAATTCAATTTATAGTATCAAATCATAACATAGGTTATCTCTAGACACTTTACAGATAGAGTAGGTCTAGACCACACTCTATAATTTACAAAGCCCCAACAATTACAGTAATTCCCTCAAGAGCAAGCATTGCGACAGTGGTGAGGAAAAACTCCCTCTTGGGAAGAAACCTCGGACAGACCCAGGCTGTCTGACGGCTCCAGCGGCATCAGGCCAGCACAGAACATGCAGGTGAATGGTTCCAGTAATCCTACTGCTCCGAATAAGTGACAAAATAACACCAATATGTTGCTATTTACATGTGGTGATTTATAGAGTCACAGCGTGTACAAAAAACAACGTAACATGAGACACAGCCATCTTCTAACTGTAAACAAACCAGAACTATATTCTCAAGCGGAAGAATATAGTACTTGGGCGGAGTGATATGCTCGCAGCAAGCTTGTCTGAGAATATAGTTCCCAGTTTGTTTACTGTTAGAAGATGGCTATGTCTCATGTTACGTTGTTTTTTGTACACGCTGTGACTCTACAAATCACAACATGTAAATAGCATGTTGTAACATGTTGGCGTTATTTTGTCACTTTTGTCACAATTCGGAGCAGTAGGCTAGTTGGAACCAGTTACCTGCAGGATCTGTGCTGGGCTAAGCTAATGCTGGAACCGTCAGACAGCGTTACAGCACGCACGGAGATGAGAATGGTATGTATTGACTTGTCTAACTCTGGGGGTTACGGTGAATAAGCTAAATTCCCAATAACTCTGCGTGTTCCTTTAAGACGCTGCGCTAATGAGCCATGGGAAACAGGTGGTTGATTAGAGATTGCCTACAGCTGCGCGTCATCCTGGGAGCGGCCAGTCACACACACTGCCCTGCGAGAGAGGAGAAAAAGAGCGAGAGGGAGAGGAAAAGAGAGAGACTCCACGTAAGCCCCGCTTGTCACTTTCCCACTAGTGGATTTGTGACAGTTTTACAGATTTGTGGATCCAGTTCTTCAACCCCATAGGCACCTGAATATTTAGATAAGGTGTTGGTGTGATGAAATATGGTAAAGGTCACAAGGTTTCTGGGTATTATTCTATGCTCATTCAGAACCTGTGGGATGGAGCCTGGTCAGCCCTCAAGAAGACATGGGAAAGGGATCTGAATATTACAAAGGATGAGGAGTGGGACAGAATTTGTAGGAATGCTAAAAACTATGTTACGCGATGTGAGGGTGTGCCTCATTCATTTCAAGATCATACATCTTCTATTGCACTCCCTCCAGATTGTTTAGACTTTGAATGAAAGACACACAAAATTGTTGGAAATTTAAGACAGGGGATGGCCAATTAATTCATGTCCTCTTGTCCTTTGACAAGGTCCAGGAATTTTGGACTGCTACACAGGATAACATATGTTTGATTGCAGGGACCCAGGTTCCGTTCAGCACTAGGCTATTTGTTTTGTGAGATGGGTCAATCTTAAGCAGGTTAGATAAGCACATAAAAAGTTGAGTCCAAACTAATGTAATGATAGCCAGACAGATTATTCTAAAAGGATGGAGGAATGAAGAGATGCCATAAATCCAAGAGTGGGCTTTTGAGATGGCTAGAGTGGCAGCATTTAAAAAATGTCTTATAAATGGTTTTCCAGATTGTCTACATTAAAAAATGGGGAAAGTAATCAAGCTTTCTGGAGCACTCCTAAGAAGCTATGTGCTGGGGAAAAGTGTATACTATCTGCTTATTGTTGTCATGTATGCATATGTTTATTTGGGTTGCAGTTTATTTTCTATTTTGTTATTTCATTGTGTTGTCTTGAATATTGTGGTTATTATGTCATATTTTCTTGATTTTTGTCTGCGTAGGTGGTGGTGATGAGCTGTGAGTTGAGGTGATGTTTGTGTTGTAAATTCTATGTTTGTATTCCGTTTAAAAAATGAATAAAACATTTTAATTATGAAAATGGAGCAAATGCACTCTCTTTCACATGACAAGTCAAGTTTTCTGTTTGCTCCCAGGAACTTGCCCAAAATAAAGAACATACCTGCATGATAACGAGACACTTCACACAAAATTGAGCCTCATCGTGGCGCTTTAGGAAAAGTTAGAAGATCAGCAAACCCAGTTAGATTCATCTTCTGGCGACCATGAATGTATGTACTGCGTTGTGTGGCAGCATAATCATCTTTTTTTAAAATAGAGACCATGTGAAAATAGCACATTTTACACTGCATTACACATTTTATGCTACAATGTATATATAAACCTTGTAACCGTTTAATGTTAAATATTTAAAAAATTCAATATGTTTTTGAAAAATGATGTGGAAACAATTAATCTTTTAGGATAACAAGATGATAAGACCTTATGATTTGAAGGTTATGACAATAATAATTTTACATGCTGCTAAAAGTGTAATTGAACTTAATATTATATTATTATATAATGATAAATTCCAAAGCACTATATATATTTCTTTAATTGTATTTAATTTTTTAACACTTTTACTTCCTCAATCAAATAAAGACAGTCACAGTGATGCTTTCAATATACAGTACAGGCCAAAAGTTTGGACACACCTTATCATTTAATGCGTTTCCTTTATTTTCATGACTATTTACATTGTAGATTCTCACTGAAGGAATCAAAACTGAATGAACACACATGGAATTATGTACTTAACAAAAAAGTGTGAAATGACTGAAAACATGTCTTATATTCTAGTTTCTTCAAAGTAGCCACCCTTTCCTCTGATTACTGCTTTGCACACTCTTGGCATTCTCTTGATGAGCTTCAAGAGGTAGCCACTTGAAATGGTTTTCCAACAGTCTTGAAGGAGTTCCCAGAGATGCTTAGCACTTGTTGGCCCTTTTGCCTTCACTCTGCAGTCCAGCTCACCCCAAACCATCTCGATTGGGTTCAGGTCCGGTGACTGTGGAGGCCAGTTCATCTGGCGCAGCACTCCATCACTGTCCTTCTTGGTCAAATAACCCTTACACAGCCTGGAGGTGTGTTTGGGGTCATTGTCCTGTTGAAAAATAAATGATGGTCCAACTAAACGCAAACCGGATGGGATGGCATGTCGCTGCAGGATGCTGTGGTAGCCATGCCGGTTCAGTATGCCTTCAATTTTGAATAAATCCCCAACAGTGTCACCAGCAAAGCACTCCCACACCATCACACCTCCTCCTCCATGCTTCACGGTGGGAATCAGGCATGTAGAATCCATCCGTTCACCTATTCTGCGTTGCACAAAGACACGGCGGTTGGAACTAAATCTCAAATTTGGACTCATCAGACCAAAGCACAGATTTCCACTGGTCTAATGTCCATTCCTTGTGTTTCTAGGCCTAAACAAATCTCTTCTGCTTGTTGCCTCTCCTTAGCAGTGGTTTCCTAGTAGCTATTTGACCATGAAGGCCTGATTCGCACAGTATCTTCTTAACAGTTGTTCTAAAGATGTGTCTGCTGCTAGAACTCTGTGGCATTCATCTGGTCTCTAATCTGAGCTGCTGTTAACTTGCAATTTCTGAGGCTGGTGACTCAGATGAACTTATCCTCAGCAGCAGAGGTGACTCTTGGTCTTCCTTTCCTGGGGCGGTCCTCATGTGAGCCAGTTTCGTTGTAGTGCTTGATGGTTTTTGCGACTGCACTTCCCCAAGTTGTCACATTCAAAGTTTTTGCCATTTTCCGGACTGACTGACCTTCATTTGTTAAAGTAATGATGGCCACTCGTTTCTCTTTACTTAGCTGATTGGTTCTTGCCATAATATGAATTCTAACAGTTGTCCAATAGGGCTGTCGGCTGTGTATCAACCTGACTTCTGCACAACACAACTGATGGTCCCAACCCCATTAATAAGGGAAAAGATTCCACTAATTAACCCTGATAAGGCACACCTGTGAAGTGAAAACCTTTTTCGGTGACTACCTCATGAAGCTCATTGAGAGAACACCAAGGGTTTGCAGCGCTATCAAAAAAGCAAAGGGTGGCTACTTTGAGGAATCTAAATTATAAGACGTTTTCAGTTCTTTCACACTTTTTTTGTTAAGTACATAATTCCATATGTTTTCATTCATAGTTTTGATGCCTTCAGTGAGAATCTACAATGTAAATAGTCATAAAAATAAAGGAAACGCATTGAATGAGAAGTGTGTCCAAACTTTTGGCCTGTACTGTATTTTATTAAAAAACAACCTAATTTTAAAACACACAAAATTATCTAAAACACACAATCAAAATCTAAAACACCAAATAAAAATTAACACACTTTGTAAAACAAAATGTAACATAAATATAGAAAAATCTAAAAATACATAAAGAAAATGATATAAACATTCTGAATTGTTATTTATTATTAAAATATTACATATTACAGTTTTTCTCAATTGCTAAAATGCAATTTCTGAAACCTTGCTCCATTTTCTGAAAACATTAAACACAAAACCTCATCTTCAAGCACTATTTACAAACCCTCGGACTCCTCTCGCAAAATGAAACTTTTGCCTCAAAACAGTTTTAACTGTGTTCACAATCAAACACTGCTCTCAAATCAAAGTGATATACACTATCAAGCAGTCAGTAAGCAATACACCAAAAAATAGAAAACACATTGTTCAAAACATATAGTTCTCAGGGAGAAGTACATTTTTTAATCTCAAAACAAAATTCATATTCTCTCAAAATTGATCAGAAATTACTACTCTAATTTGCTCTTTGCAATTTGTTTTGTTTTTCCTCCTCCTTGTACCCCTATTTTTACAGTATTGTACCCTGCATCTCACAAACTTGTCCTTTGTCTCTGTACTACTGTAATTCTTGTTCTTTGTTGATATGAACCTGCAACCAGTCAAAATCTATTGAGCAGTCAGTACTGTTAACAAATTGAAAGCACAATGTTCAGGGCCATACAATTTGTTCATTGTACAGTATACAGCCTACAATGCACTGTACTACAGTATACAATACTAAAAGGGACAAAAATCAAAGGAGTAAACGTGATCAATGTGCTTCTTCTTGTCTTTAGGCTGGGTCAGGCCAGAGCACTTCGTCGACATCACAAGCAATACTGTCCATCCTCAGGTAACACCTATATCACCACAGGTTAAATCCATTGCTTGCAGCAGATTTACTCTGGTGTAGGTTGTCTATCATATACTTTCCACCTCAATCAGTTTCAGGAAAGGCGAGTATGGAGGGAAGTACAAGTTCATAAACTGTCCATTGATGTTAAACCATTCCCTTACCTGAGCAGCTTGGTGGAAACTGACATTGTCCCACACTATCACATAGGTGGGAATAGGATGCTCATTTAGCTCTTGACCCTGCTGCTCAAATAAAGTATCTCTTAGATTGGCAATACATCTTAGAAGGTGCTGGGTGTGGTGATGTAGAACACCATGGTTGGCGATATCAGCACAGATTGTGAAATTGCCACCTCATTGACCAGGGACTTCAACAATGGCCCGCTGTCCAGTCATGTTTTGGCCTCTCCTTCTCCTCTTTGTTAGATTGAAGCATGCTTCATCGACAAAGATGAACTCATGGGGTCTGTCCAAGGATTCCAAGTCAAATATTGTCTGTGTGGAAATACAATATACTGTCTGTAGAATTGTTTAAGTCATACAGAGACAGTGCCATACTGTAGAGTACAATTAGGCCCACTGTATGCACTTCTGATTCACATACATTGTATGTACTGAAGAATAATGTCATTCACATAGTATGTTTTATTACTATAGACAATCTGGATTACAGTAAATCTTTCTGAATGTACACTTACTAGCACATACTGAGCTCGCAGTTCTTTCACCCTTGGTGAGTTGCGCTCAAAAGGTACTCTGTATACTTGTTTCATTCGCATCCTGTTAGAGTGGAACACAGTCCATTGTGGAAATGCTCACACTGTTGATTCCCTAGAAGTGTGTGTTGTTTTGCATCACTCGTTCCTGGATTTCTCTGATTCATATTAGATCATCTTGAAGGACCGTGCCCACTATAACGGCCTCTTTCTCCCAAGTGTATACAGCTGTCCTTCAACCTGCATGTGGCAGCTTTGCAATTCTACAAAAAGTAGATGTGCAGTTACAAAAGATATTCATGCAGTACAATACATACAGTGATGAACTTTACAAATGTCTATTGAAACAGCTGCATATAGTGTAGTACAGTAAATTTGCAATTACAAAAATACAGTAGTATACTGTACCTGTTCTCTTCTCTGAATGTCTTTACTATGGTGGACACAGAAAATTGGCTCAAATTGGATTGCACTCTGAGTCCTTGTGATATGGTTTAAGGTACAACAGACTGCACAATTAGCTAAATGAGTTCAGGCAACTGAGAACGTTCAGCCAATGGGTTTTAGTGTTTTAGCAAATGAGAAAAACTGTAAAAGACTTATTTACACTGTTACAGGGGACACTAGAGTGCATGTAAAGGTTCTAACTGAGAGACTGTGATGTGATGATGAAAAGGTGAAGAAGATGATGATGATGATGATTCAGACCAGATATCCAGTGAAGGTGAATTAAGTTGAATAAACTAAAATATCACAGTGAACTATGAAAAGGAAATACAGTCCTGACGAAGTACAGTAGTGTGTGTGTGTGTGTGTGTGTGTGTGTGTGTGTGTGTGTGTGTGTGTGTGTGTGTGTGTGTGTGTGTGTGTGTGTCTGTGTGGGTATATTTGAAGTTCAGTGTGTTAGTGTTTATTTATTTTTCTCTGCGACCCATCTGTCCCTTTCAGCTTCATAAAAGTCTGACAGTTTGAACTTCCCCCCAGGTCATCTCCTTCCCCATGCCCTGTGCCTTGTAACTGCACAGGCGACCTGTTGGAAGCTGCACTGCTGACTTACTTTTCCCTCACCTCTGCCACCCTCCTCCACTCAGCCCCCCTCTATCTGGCGCCCTCCAGCTCCCTCTCAAAGAATGGAGACGCAGCAAAGTCCTCAAAAGACATCCAAGGGTTTGTGAGGCTTTCGTCTGCGTAGGTCTTAAACACCTTTTGTGGAGCAGTAAAAGTATTTGATGGTTTGGGTCTGATAAAAGAAATGAACTGATGAGCCATCACCAAGATACCGGGACTTCGGCTGACCACAGGCTACACAGTTCCCGGTCTTTTTTTTCTGCTGCTGCTGCTGATGTTGTTGTTGTTGTTGTTGTGCCATTAACTCTGCTACAATCTGCTCCACTGTAGCCCAGCTCAGGGACTCCTCCTGGGGTGGAGCAACAGGTGAAGGGTTGAAAGTTGCAGGAGGCAAAGTTATGACAGGCACGCTGGTCGTTTGACTGCCTGTAGTCAAACTCTGCCACAGCTGCTGTGTCTCCAAAACTTTCTCTGGGCTGGTATTGAGGGAGGAGCTGGTGTCGTTTTAATTTGGCCAGATGCTTTACATATCTGGAGATATGTTGGCATGTGGTTGGATGAAGGAGGCTGTTGGGGTTGGTGCACGCCCTCTGGACCATGGCAGCAAAGTTTGCGTCCAACCGCTTCAGAAAGTCTTCTGACTCATGGTATTCTCCCATAGTTTTTACACTTTGGATACATAAGTCATTCCTTATTTAATATTATCAGGCCTGTGAGGTCTGTATGAGGATGGTAGGTGGGTAAATGGAATACGTGTATAGGACGGCGAAGACTCTCTGGAGGTCGGCGGCGAAGGCGATACCCCTCTTGCGGCCGAGCACGACGGCAAAAACCCTCTAGAGTCCAGTGATGAAGGCGAAGGCTGACTCCCTCTGGAGGCCGAGCAGGACGGCGAAGGCAGAGGGTCATTGGAGGTTGGACTGGCGAAAGGTCTGCTGTGCTGGAGCCCGGCGAAATGACAGCTGGGCCAGGGTCCGCCAACTAGTCAACTGGAACAGTGACAGGCAACAAGGCAACAGGAGCAGGAGTCGGCCGGGCCACCGACAGGACACAGGGGTCAGGAGTCGGCCAAGCCGCCATCAGGACACAGGGGGGCAGGACTCAGTCGAGCCACCGACTGAACAATGGGGACAGGAGTCTCTGGTTGGCCTGGACAACGGCAAGTCTCTGGGGCACCGAACACCGGCAAAGTCTCTGGGTCGCCAGTCAGTGAAGACTCTGGGAGAACCTCCGGTCCACTGCACGGCAACGAGGGCTCCAGTCTGCTGCACGTCAGCTGGAGTTCTGGAAGGCTGGTCCACTGAGGCTCGGGGCCGATGCACAGCGCGGGCGCGGGGCCTCTGCACAGCACGGGATCCGGTTTTATTTGGAGCACAAACAAAACTCACGGGCAACAGTATCCAAATCGACAGGCATGGGGAAGTCCAAAAACAGGCAATGGTCAAAAAACAAACTCACGGGTAACAGTATCCAAATTAACAGGCAAGGGGAAGTCCAAAAACAGGCAATGGCAAACAATCCAAAGGAACCAGAAACCAGTAACACAGGAACATAGAAACATGGGAACACAGGGAAAAACCGCTTGAAGGCTGCACACTAGAGAAACAGACAATCTAGCACTGGGGCAAGGGGAAGACAGAACTTAAATACACAAGACAGTACATACATTTAATTTAATTTAAACTTATCTTTATACCTGTCAACCCACTGGTAGCTTGCCTTCCTCACTCCAGCTGCAATGTAGCACCGAGAGAGCCCCTCGTACAGAGGATAGAGGGACCGATCACACTCCGACTCACCCAGCTCAAGATCATCCAGTTGTAGTTCATTATGGCATAGGAAAGCATTGTGCCGGACAACAGCCCCACCTTCCTAGCCACTTTGTGAGTATGATCTGACCTGATTACTTGTCCAAAGGTCCCCTGTAGCAACAGAGTGAGGAGCTGCTCCTACCTTTGAAACTCACGGACCATGCAGTTGTTACGTCCCGTAGTGTATAGGGGTGTCAGGACACAAACATAAACCAGATGTATTTGGTATTTGAAAGGATATTTATTTTGAATAAGGCAAATAAGAACTTACAATGAAAAGGTGGGCCGATCGGTGCTGTGGAACTCAAAAACAGAATATAACAAAAGGAGATCCTCAAAAGGAAGACTATTAATATAACTATATTAAACAAAAGGATAAACTAAAATCCTCTCTACCTAAGGTACTTGGTAAAACAAAAACACAATGCACACAGCACCCCTGAACCTAATGTTACTATACAAAGTCAAATCTGTTAGATGTCAGCTTTTAAATCTCAACCCTGGCCCACTTCCTCACACTCTCATACATCTCGACAAACAAATCTGGTCTGGCAGCTGCCCTGGGCTGCAATCAATCAGGCTATCAGATCAAGCACAATCAATTCCATACACACACACGAGGGTGCCGGCGGCAGCCGTAGCACAGTCAACCAGGCAGTGGGAAGAAATAGACACTCCACACCAGCCGTCAGCATCAGAGTATCCACCAAATGGAGCCGGAGTGTCTGCCTGTCTGAGAAGCCCAGTGATGGTTCGCTGGCTGTAAACTCGTGCCTCAGCATCACTGACATTATGCACACTGAGCAGGTAGGCTAGATGAGCTCTTTCATATTTAAGGTGGAGTGCCTCTGTCAGCTGCTTAGCCATGTCCTCCGGTGATCTGCCGCTGCACCTCATCTCATCCATTACAGATTTGCAGATGGCCTTTTTGTGGGTAAGGAAAGCCAGAACAATGTTGCTGAAGCGCTCCAGTAGCTTCTTCAGCCACTGGGGCTTGTCAGCATGCCAGTACTTCCTACAGGCCTTGCAGGTGAGCCGTGAAGCTAAAATATAGTACTGGCCGCTAGTCCCAATGATAACCCTTGGCCTTCTAATGCCGGAAGAAGCTACCTAAGGGTTGGGACAATCATGAAGGCAGGGCAAGATTTAATTGTTCCTTACCCTCTCCATGATTGTGTACTCCGGCTTCCAAATGAAAAAAGGATGAAGCTGACAGTATTTAGGTGACGGCAGCTCAGAGATTGACTCTATGAGCTCAGGCTGAGGTGGATTACGCCACAAGGACAGTATGTTCATAGGGTGACGTACAGGATGTGACCCTGGCAACAGCCACATCAAATTTTCTGCTGGTGGGAGCAGTTCTACTGTGCTACATCCTGATCATAGTCAGGGACTGCAGGCTGGTGTGGGACATCTAAAGGGACAGAAGGTGCTGACATAACAGTGTTACTGAAATGTATACCTTCATCAGGGACAGTGTCTTCCTGTGCTTCCACTGATGATAACTCTAGGATGGTGAGATACAAACAGGAAAGGCAAGTGAGACATATGCATTTAAATTAACGTTAAGATATTATTTTTCACATCATTCAAGAAAATAAAGCATTTACCTTTAGGAAGAAATGGAGCTGATGTTATCCCAGGCTCTGACAAAGTAGAGTGGGAGACTGGCTTTCCATATGCTTTGAAAAGAAAAAAGTGAAAAACCAGATGTTAACATTACATTAACATTATTTCACATATAACATGAGTAATATATAGTGCTGTTAGTTAAACGTTATTAACGGCGTAAACGCAAACCCATTTTAATGGCGTACATTTTTTTATCGCAAGATTAACGTTGTTTTTGGCCCAGCAAATGTTTTTTTCACATGATGTTGCAACAACTAGTAACATTAGAAAAACTACAACACCACATCGGATCTAGATAGACGAAGGAAGAAAGAGTAGTAGGCTCGTTTAGAGTCGATGGCGAGCGTGAGACGCCGAAATGGATGCCATTAAGATTCTGAATGGAAAGTTTACTTTTAAAAAGTTGTTGAGGGGGACAGTAGATCACGCATACACAGCATGTACTCCACAGAGAAAGCAGCTCAACTGGAACTGCTGCAAAGTTCAAACGCTGTCTCATTAACCGGTGATCATTGGACGTCAGTGAGTAATCAAAATTATTTAGGAGTTACTGCACACTATATTGACTATGTATATCAGCATACGGTTTTAGGACTGTGTTGTTTGTATGGTTTTTTTGACTGTTTTTGTCATTTGGGACATTGTCCAATCCCTTTTTCTGTCCAGGAGAATTGTTATATTCCCTGTTAGAAAAATGTAAAAAAATTTAATTTAAACAGTTTTTCTTTTGTTTACAGTAAATAAATAATAAACCATTACAAATTTTAAAGTCAAGTTCATAAAGTAACTTTCTTTGCATTAATTTGATTCCCAATCAAGATACACTGGTACTAATTGCTTTCCATTGTTAATATGTACTTAAAACTAGTTCTGAAATACAAAAAAATAAAATTTTATTCATGTGATAAAACATGCGATTAGTTGCAATTAACTATAGAAATTTGCCGATTAATCGCGATTAAAAAAAATTAGCGTTTGACAGCCCCAGTAATATATATAACAGTGAAATTAATTTGATTTTCAGAATGAAACTGATGTGAGGTATACTGGTAGTATAAGAGGACAACATACTTTGTCTCAACACATTAGGCGCCTGTTCTTCTACCCCAAGCTGTGGGGGGAGGGCGAGCAGCTGAGGAGGGACCGGCAGCGGGTCCTTCGTCGTGGCTGTGGGAACACTGGTCACATAACATGATACCATCACACAGTTTCAGTACAGTTTGAAGTGAGAAGTCAACAACTTCACGTAGGAGGTGTCTGGTAGTTTTGGCAGGATAAATTGTTACAGGATATAATGGATTTGTTTGTATATGTGAACCCTACTTCTATCGACTGGGGTACCTGCAGAGACCAAATGTGTTACGAGGGAGATACAGAACGGACCCAAATGCAAAGTTCAACAGTATAATACTCTTTATTTGACAAAATAATTAGAAGGGAAGTGTTGGGTGTGGACGCCAAGAGCAGGAGCGAGGGCACAAGGGCTGGAGCAAGAAGGCAAGGGCAGACCTAGGGTAGCAGGGGACTGGAAGCTGCGGTAGGATGGTGAGGGCTTGGGAGCTGGGAGTAGTATGGCGAGGGAGCTTGGGGGGCGAGGGAGCTTGGGGAGCGTGGGGGAAATGGGGCTGAGGAGGAGGAGACACTGAAGTCCGGGGAACAGGGAGAGTCCAAGAAGTGAAGGCTGGAAGCGGGAGTGGAGGCAGGATGAAGTGGAGAGCCGTAATGGGGGGGAACCGAGTGGTGAAGCCAGTTGACTGGGGATGAGAGCGAGGTATGGAGATGATGGCCGTGTGGCGGAGAAAACGATCCAGCGAAGATAATAGGCTTGTTCGAGATGAGCCAGATCTGCCGGTTAGATTTGTGTCCAACTTGATCCCGACTTGCTCTGACGTCATGCACACATGGGCAACGATAACCTCATGAGATCAAGGTGGCCACACTTTTTAGAGCAAGGGGCCGCGGTTGCTCTCCCCCAACTGCAAGACCCAGGCGGACCCAGGGCATGCTGGGAAACGCCGGCCTCTCAGCTGATCCAACAGGTGATTGGTTCAGAATCAACTCAACATGATGACGTTTTATATAAACTTTTTATTGATTTTGATTTGGAGAGATTTTAACTGCTATTTGTCTGATTTAAATGCTTATTCTGTACAGAACACATGTTGTGTGGCTGATAGTGACATTTAGAAGTCAGAAAGACTACATCTGTTCATATTACAGATCATCCACAGTGTGTTGTTAATTGTAGAGCATTTTTAGAGCTACTCTGTCATAATAAAATCAACTGGAGACTGTGTACAAGCTGATATATACGTCTAATAAAATTTTATTAAATCGGAATTGGACCACAGTGTTTATGTCCCTTCCTGTTCAGCCTGAAGGTTTCCGGAAACGGCTGGAAACTGTCTGACTTGAGAGCGGATTTTTGTCACCGCTCCCGGCTGCTGCCACCTGCTCTCGTCTACTTTACAGGCGAGGCGCAGTGCATTTTGAACGAGCCCAGTGAGTGGAGCCAGGGTTGAAATACTGAGCTTGATTGTAGATGGCTGGCAGGTGTGTGTGGCGGGAGAGCGGTGATGGTGGAATGATGAACAGGTGTGTGGAGTCAGGTGGCAGTAGCAGGCAGGAGCAGGCAGAAGGCCGGGAAAACACAGGAGACACAGGAGACACAGAGAGAGGCCAGGCCAACAGAGAAACACACAATAAAGAACTAGAGAACTGGAAACAAAAACCCCAACCACAACAAAAGGTATACTATTTGTCACATCAAAAAAATATAAAACCAGTAATTTCAGCAGACAAACCTTTTTGAACTGTAAGAACACCATAAACTGTTGCGTTTTTGGTGACACATTTCTCCTCGGACAAGTCTGGTGGTGTAGGACCTGGACAGTACGGGCACTTGGTTTCTTTAGGTGAGAACTTTTGTGGGATGTTTGCTGCGTTATTTTGTAATTCCTCTGGTAGTTTGGGAGGCATTCTTTTGCAGTTACACAAGTATTCTACAATTTTTTTTAATCTGTTCTGAACTAATTTAATTTTCACTTTCAAAATGGCCTGGCTGTGTAACTACTGAAGTCCCTGTCACTGTCACGTAGGAGGTGTCGTCTTTCCTGGAAGGTCCAACACAACGAGACATAAATGTGGACACACAAGTCATGTCCACTTTCTACTTCCAGTGTCCAGTGTCACTCTTGTTCTGCCAAAACACCAACCGTCCACTTTTGATGTGTACACGGAAAAGTTTACATTACTGCCTGAATATCCGTGTTTATCAAAAAACATAGGATATACACATCCTGGGTGGCTCTGTCATTTAGGTTTGTGCATTCCTGTTTAATAGTGCTGGAAATCAGCCCCTTTCGAACATCTCCTCAATTACAGTAGTCTGCAGCAGAGGAGGTGACTGGTGGTACTTGAAACGCTTTGCTCTGTCCAAATGTATGCATTCTCTGCCCATGGCCATGGCCATCAACTCCCTGCAGTTTGGCACTTTGCAGTCAAGGACCTGTCTAGAAAAGGACTTGGACACATGAATTAAAGTCGCTGGGCCTTTGAGGCAACTGTATCAATTCAAATATAGTTTTTTTTGAAAAATCTAATTTCATTAACTGTGTAACAGTTATTTGATTATTATTATTATTATTATTATTATTATTATTATTATTATAACATGAGGTTCCTAACCATATGTTGGGATAGAGATAAAAACTTGAGACATTTTCAGTGAATCAGCCATCAATATTAACCTATATTCTCCTGATTGGCCAGGAACTGAATCACCAACCGTTTACTTCATTTCATAGGTCATATGTGTCCCCAGGGCTAGAGCGGGCGATACAGAATCCCATCTAAAGCTGCTGGCTAAAAAGAACCGTAAATACAGTAAGATCATACTTCACGTAGGTGGTTATAGTCGTAAATCGGAGATCACTAAAATTCACTTTGTGTATATGCAAAGACAATGTCGGACTCAGTAGTGTCCTCTGGACCCCTGCCAAACCTGACCAGTGAGGAAATGTACAGCCGTACGTCATCCTTCCAACGCTGGTTGTCGGGGTGGTGCCCAGCTAATGATGTGGGCTATGTGAATAACTGGAGGGCGTTCTGTGAAAGCCTGGTCTGATTAGGAGAGACGGCATTCATCCCACCTGGGACGGAGCCGCTCTCATATCAAAAAATCTATTATCGGTTATAAACCATGACAACCCAAGTTTGATATTAGTAATCAGAGGTGCAGTGCAATGCGCCTCTCTGTTGGAGCAGTCGCCCACTCCTAGTCTAATAAGCACGGTGTCTGTCCCCTGACTCAGATCAGTTAAATCAAAGGTAAACAAAAGATGCGCTATACTTAACAACCTAATTGGAATTAACACGACTGCAACGATAAAACAAAATAGGAAAATTAGATGTGGACTATTAAATATTAGATCTCTGTCTTCTAAAACAATATTGGTAAACAATTTGATATCAGATAATAAAATTGATTTATTTTGTCTTACTGATACCTGGCTGGTCCATGAAGAATATGTTGGTCTAAATGAAGCCACTCCTCCCAGTCATATTAATACTCAAATTCCTGGAGGCTCAGGAGGGGGAGTTGCAGCCATCTTTGATTCAAGCCTCTTAATTAATCCTAAACCTAAACTAAATTATAACTTGTTTGAGAGTCTTGTTCTTAATCATTAACCTCCAAAATGGAAAACATTACAGCCAATTATATTCGTTGTTATTTACAGGGCTCCAGGTCCGTATTCTGAATTTTTATCTGACTTCTCAGAGTTTTTATCATATTTAGTCCTTAAATCAGACCAAGTACTTATTGTAGGTGATTTTAATATCCATGTGGACGTTGAAAATGATAGCCTTAGTACTGCTTTCAACTCATTGTTAGATTCAATCGGTTTCAAATTCTTACTACCTGACTATACTAAATTAGATAAAAGCTTCTACACTAGATGCCTATCTGACAGTGCTATAGCTAAATTTAAGGAAGATATTCCAACAGCATTTGACTCTATGTCATGCCTTAACATAACCGAGGACCTTTGTATTAACCTCAGTCCCTCTCAGATTTATACATTTGTAGACGGTGCTACGACCTGACTACGGACGACTTTAGACTCTGTTGCTCCCCTCAAAAAGAAGATGATGAAGCAAAGGAAACTAGCACCTTGGTATAACTCCCAAACTCGCAAATTAAAACAAATCTCACAAAACCTCGAAAGTAAATGGCGTTCCACAAAAGTGGAAGAATCTTGTTTGGATTGGCAAGAAAGTCTCAAAATCTATAGGAAGGCCCTAAGAAAGGACAGATCAGGCTATTACTCATCACTAATAGAAGATAATAAGAACAACCCAAGGTTTCTTTTCAGCACTATAGTCAGGCTGACAGATAGCCACAGCTCTACTGAGCCATCTATTCCTCTAGCTCTGAGTAGTGATGACTTCATGAGCTTTTTTAATGATAAAATTATAACAATTAGAGATAAAATCTATCACCTTTTGCTCTCAACTTCTAACGGTTCACCTTTAAATGCAGGAACGCTAGAAAGTGACTATTCCCGACATATACTTAGACTGCTTTTATCCTATAGACTTTCAACAATTAACGTTAAAGATATCCTCAGCTAAGCCATATACCTGTCTCTTAGACCCCATCCCAACAAGAATACTCAAAGAAGCGTTACCCGTGGTTAACACTTCATTACTAGATATGATCAATATGTCAGTGCTGCATTCGACACTATTGACCATACAATCCTGTAACAGAGATTCGAACATTTAGTTGGCATTAAAGGAATCTCTCTAAGCTGGTTTAAGTCTTATTTCTCTGATCGATCTCAGTTTGTTAATGTTAAGATAAATCCTCCAAGTACGCTAAATTTAGCCATGGCGTTCCACAAGGCTCAGTGCTTGGACCTATTCTATTCTCCTTATATATGCTTCCTCTTGGTAATATTATTTATTTAATTAACTTTCACTGTTATGCGGATGACACCCAATTATACTTGTCAATCAAACCAGACGAAACCAGTCAGCTAGCTAAACTTCAAGTGTGCATTAAAGATATAAAATCCTGGATGACCTATAATTTTCTGATGTTAAACTCTAACAAAACTGAAGTTATTGTGCTGGGCCCTAAACACCTCTGAACCTCATTATCTAAAGACATAGCTACTCTGGATGGTATTGCCCTGGCCTCCAGCACTACTTTCAGAAATCTAGGGGTTATTTTTGATCAGGATATATCCTTTAACGACTATCTAAAACAAACCTCAAGAACAGCCTTTTTTCATCTGCGTAACATTGCCAAAATTAAGAATATCCTGTCTCAAAACAATGCTGAAAAACTAGTCCATGCATTCGTTACTTCCAGGCTGGACTATTGTAATTCCCTACTGTCAGGTTGCTCAAATAAGTCCCTTAAGACTCTCCAGCTGATCCAGAATGCTGCAGCGCATGTTCTTACAAGAACTAAGAAAAGAGATCATATTTCTCCTGTATTAGCTTCTCTGCATTGGCTTCCTGTAAAATCCAGGATTGAATTTAAAATCCTTCTCTGACCTACAAAGCTCTAAATGGTCAAGCACCATCATATTTAGAAGAGCTCCTAATACCTTATTGTCCCACTAGAGCACTGCGCTCCCAGAATGCAGAGTTACTTGTGGTTCCTAGAGTCTCTAAAAGTAGAATGGGAGCCAGAGCCTTCAGTTATCAGGCTCCTCTCCTATGGAACCAGCTCCCAATCTGGGTTCGGGGGGCAGAAACTGTCACCACATTTAAGAATGAACTTAAAACTCTCCTATTTGATAAAGCTTATAGTTAGGGAGTGAGGAGTTGCAGCGTCCGCCTAACTAGGCCCACATGCTTCGCTTCATAATTGTTAGATTAATAATATATCAAAAGTAGAGGGAGGCAGGCCAGTACAGCCCGATCTGGCAGGGGAGAGTTTCAAGCCCGAACAGGCTACCTCTCCTTATGACCTGTCTCTCTTAGTTACGCTGTTATAGTTCTAGACTGCCGGGGGACTTCCTTCCTTTGACACACTGAGCTACTCTCTCCTCTCCCTTTCTATTACCATTTGTGTGCATCCCGTCCCAGAAATGCTTGTTATTAATCCTAGCTTCTGGGGAGTTTACTCCCCGGAGTCCTTATGTTTTTTCACCCAGCGTATTTCCATGGAGAACGTTGGCACCAAGATCTTGGTTGCAGCTGTCGCCGTGGTTCTGCTGCACTCCCTGCTAAGCTCTGCGATGCCCTGTAATGTCATGCTGTGTCCTGCTGAACCCTGCTGCTTCCTGCTACGTCCATCCATGCTCTGCTGGGCCACACTACATCCTGTAACGCCCTGCAGCGCACTGATATGACATGAACTACTACGACTACCATTTGAAGTCACTGTTCCATTATTAATGTGACTACATTACTGCCACTGTTCATCGCATCCCCAACCAGCACCGTCAGACACCGCCTACCAAGAGCCTGGGTCTGTCCGAGGTTTCTTCCCAAGAGGGAGTTTTTCCTCGCCACTGTCGCACTGCTTGCTCTTGAGGGAATTACTGTAATTATTGGGGCTTTGTAAATTATAGAGTGTGGTCTAGACCTACTCTATCTGTAAAGTGTCTAGTGATAACTCGTGTTATGATTTGATACTATAAATTGAATTGAATTGAAATTGGTTTAAAGGCAGTGGCCATGGCATGATCGAAAAACCAATTGAAAATTAATCTTCAAGTTTCTTTAGCGCCCCTAGTGGTAGTGACCACTGGTCCGTGCCAGGTAGGAGCTGGTCTCGAGGAGCTGGTCAGGACTGTGCGGCAGGTCACAAACAGACTGACCTGCATAATCTATAGTACTACTCATACAACTACAACTAATAATAATAATAATAATAACTGAATCATTGTTATGATTTCAATTAATAATAATTAATAATTAATAATAGTGATCAATAACATTGGATAGAAACGATTATGGCTTCTCACATTAGGCGATTCTGCTAACACGATGAGAAACGTGAAAAGTTGTATTAAAAATAAATACAAACACTCCACAGATCACTCAACTGGTCCAAACAACAGAACAGATCACAGAGGAGGTGGTCAGGACCAGTAATTTTAGTGCCCTTTGTGCCAGTAAGAAGCTGGAGTCTCATTTACAGTACAGGCCAAAAGTTTGGACACACCTTCTCATTCAATGCGTTTCGTTTATTTTCATGACTATTTACATTGTAGATTCTCACTTAAGGTAAAAGAATTACATAAACATTTCAATATTTTTCATTGAAATATGCTCAATTATTTTAGTCAAATGCTGTTAATAATTTGGGGAAAGAACAACAAGGGCGAAAAGTAAGCCCAGGGATTTATTTGCTTGGACCAACCATGAGGTGGAACTGCTACTGAAAAGCATACGAGCTTACCTAATCGATAAGCCTGACTGACGTAGGTGTCTGCATTCTCTTCCAAAGTTTTCCGTTTCTGCCTGTACAGACTACAACGCAACCCTGCAAGTTTCAAACTTAAACGGGTTGATCGACGTTTCCAAATGTATTTGTGTAAGGGTCGCGGAAAGGCCTAAACATAGCAAAAGATATGCGCTTTTAAGGAAAACATTATTAAAGTGGATATAGTCCAAGAAAGACAACAGTTTTACAGCAGCATTGAGCATGTTCCTGCTATCAAAGAGAGCTTTACAGTGACTATATGATCACCTACCTCAGGATCCAGGAACGTCGGATGGAAGCAGGAACGTAAACAATGAGGCCAAGAGGTTGAGGCTCACGAAAGGTGAGAACAATGAGGTTATGAACAATGGCCCTCATTTATGAAACGTTACATAAACCTAAAAAAGGCGTATTAAAATATGCTCCGATTCCTTATTCAAATACGGCATTTATCAATTTGGACGTGGCGTATGGCTGCGATCAAATCTCACGTGAACTATGTGTGGACCAAGTTTTCGAGTCAGTGTGGACTTGCGGTGCAGCATATAATCAGTTTAACAGGAGAAGGAGAAGTCATCAGTTTATCACTTATCAGCAATGGCAGATCTGGCTCTTTTAGAAGACCTCTATCGCAACCTGCAACATTGTTTTAGCCTGTGGGGTTCTGCACAACATCGCACAGGAAAACACGGTGCCATAAATGTAGCGATGGAGCCAGATGACCCGATGCCCAGAGAGCAGTATCCAGAACAGCCACCAACTGAGGGCTATACAAAGGAGACAGGATATTATTCCTCACTTTTAAAAGGTAGCCTATAGTGTTATGTTTGGCAATGATATTCAATACAGGAAACATGACGATGCACAACCTTTTTATTTATTCTTCAGGTTTTTGTTTCTCTTTCAAGTGAATGATTTATTTCTGCCATTGACCAAGTTATTTTGGCTTGTTTTTCCAGCCCCTCTGCTGTCAGGAGACAGGGTCCAGCACGGGGCGGCGGAGGACACGCGCTCTCCCTCAGCTGTTGCCTCGTTCCGACGAACACGAGTAAAATAAGTCACTGCATAAACTCCGCTACCATGTGTTTAATTAATTATAGGTACACCTACATGTAGGCCTAATAGATTGCAGTAGAAGCCTGTATATTACTATTAGGACTATAGAAAATGTGTCAAGGATGTATAAATTAAATAGGCTAAACTTCAGCTGGAGTCCGATTTACTACGGCAACACTGTTGACCGCATCAGTGATCTCTTTTCATCCCGCATTTTTTCTACAGCCTTTAATAGCAGTTTTCAGGCTGCCAAATAGTACACACGTTAGTGCAAATGAACCGGAGATATCAGGGTTTCAATCTCCACCTCTGAAAAGTTCCGCTTCTCAGCCGGATTACGTCTCGCCATGTTGTAAATTGTAGGGGCGAGGCCTCAAAACCCAGAATATATTGGTGCGTGATATTTAAATGACGATCGTTTCCAGCCGCCGCATTTATCAATGTACGACCATTCTTACGCTCGGATTGGTGTGATACCAACTTTTCATGAATCCCACGTGAAAGCCTCGTAAGAGGATTTTTGGCTCATGTCTGCGCTGGTTTCTACGTTAGGATGATAAATGAGGGCCAATGAGAGCAAAAGAATTACATAAACATTTAAAATAAAATTATTAAAATATGCTCAATTATGTTATTCAAATACTGATAATAATTTGGAGAAATAACAACAATGGCTAAAAGTAAGCCCAGGGATTTATATGGTTGGACCAACCATGAGGTGAAACTGCTACTGAAAGGCATGCGAGCTTACCTAACCGACAAGACTGACTGACGTGGGTGTCTGCATTCGTTTCCAAAGTTCTCCGTTTCTGCCTGTACAGACTACAACGCAACCCTGCAAGTTTCAAACTTAAACGGGTTGATCGACGTTTCCAAATGTCTTTGTGTAAGGGTCGCGGAAAGGCCTAAACATAGCAAAAGATATGCGCTTTTAAGGAAAACATTATTAAAGTGGATAATAGTCCAAGAAAGACAACAGTTTTACAACAGCATTGAGCATGTTCCTGCTATCAAAGAGAGCTTTACAGTGAAGATATGATCACCTACCTCAGGATCCAGGAACGTAGGAAGGAAGCAGGAACGTAAGACGGATGCAGGAACGTCAAACAACAACAATTTGACGGCAAAGAGGTTGAGGCTCACGAAAGGTAAGAACAATGAGGTTATGAACAATGAGAGGAAACGAATTACATAAACATTTAAAATAAAATTATTAAAATATGCTCAATTATGTTATTCAAATACTGATAATAATTTGGAGAAATAACAACAATGGCTAAAAGTAAGCCCAGGGATTTATATGCTTGGACCAACCATGAGGTGAAACTGCTACTGAAAGGCATGCGAGATTACCTAACCGACAAGACTGACTGACGTGGGTGTATGCATTCGCTTCCAAAGTTCTCTGTTTCTGCTCGTACAGACTACAACGTGTCGTGTTTCAAAATCCACTAAGTAGGCAAGAAGAGGACTTAAAAGTTTAACAAGTATTTATTTAAGTAAAATCATAAGAGCATAAACGTGTACACGGGTCAGAGTTGAGCAGGCACACAGGCTTCTCTCATCAGACTGAATTTTCTGGCTTATACATGAATTCATATATCAGTCTCTAAGAGCATTTTGATTTGTTTATTAAAAGTTGGAGGAGTACCGTGGTTTAGACTTAGCGTCCCCTGGTTGGTGCACAGACTGGTCCCAGTCTTTTGGCACACGCCCTCTTCATCAGCTGTTAGGCGGACTTTAGCTATGCTGATGGTCAGAAAGAACAATGCGCCGCTGTTGCCTATCACAGGTTGAGGAGTAACTTATTCTCATGGTCAAACTGATATCAAACTGATATTAACTTTGTTGCTGCACTCTTGTTGCTTTCTGACCACCGTCATACAGTGCTGCTGTACAACAGTACAACAGTATCCTTTTCTCACTTTGCATGACTAAGCTGTCACAGTGCTCTTCCACTAAACACACAACTATAATTCAACTATGATTTGTATCGTCATAAAGCATAGCCAGCTTGACTGATTATTTTTATTTCTTACAGATCCCCCTATTCACACCTCAGGTGTGAATACTACTAAGTTTAGGATTATATGGCCCTCAAACTGGTAAATAATTGTCCGCACTAGGGGAAGAAGAAGCAAGATTAATATAGCATAGCATTACATTGGTGATTCACTTCCTTCATTGTCCGAATCAGTCTCATCACCATCCTCCATCCCCAACAGGGGCATGGAGTAGGCTGGAGGAGCATCTTTCTGGGGATCTTTTTTGGTCAGAGCCACATCAATCCATCTGTTCACCAGAGTGCGACAACAAGAGATGCAACAGCATCCACAACACACCAATATGCCCACAAACACTGCCACGGACATAAGCATGGAGAGCACAATTGCTTTGTATTTGCCAAAAACGTCCTCCAGCCAACTGGTGATGAGGTTTTCAGCCACACCCGAGTTCTCTGCTAATTCATTGGCTAGAGAGGTCAACCCCTCCAAGGCTCTAGTGATGCTACCATCCGGGGCAGTATTATTGGGAATAAATGTACAACAAGCATCTCCAAACATGTGGCACACACCCCCTTTTTCTGCCAACAACATGTCCAGTGCCATACGGTTCTGAAATGCCATGAGTGAGGAGGCGGCTAATTGTTCGGACACACCCCTCAGGCCATCCCTAGTCCGGTTCAAAAACCTCTGCTGGTTGTAGTATATATAATTTATCCAGTCCACATTCTTGTTTGTAGTTATCCAGGGCAGTATAGACTCAAAACCCTTTGCTATCTGATTCTGAGCTTTGAACTCCTCTGGTACACCCCTTGGTATTCCAGTTGCATCTATATACACCCTACTATCTATAGACCTGAACGGGGTGCTTGGATCTCCCCATGTACCAAAACCCAAGTCAGTGTCTCTTTTAGCCCTCTTCAAGGAATGTTTGTGGTAGGTAGACTGTACTGTCTCCTCTAGCTTCCCTGCGCTAATAGGAAGCATGGTAATCGGCAGTAATAGGGACACTAAGGCGCAGGTTCCCCCCCATTTAGCAGGTAAGGATGGTTTAAGGCGGGGCTGTGTCCCACACATCCACCAGACATCAGCGAGTCCCTTACTCTGATTGTTAAACATCGACTGTGTGACATTGGGAACGAACGAAGATGTGTTGTAGGTGTACATACAAAACTTCTTAAGTAGGTGTCCCACATTCATGGTAGAGCTGTTGGGTTGTGTGATGCAAGTATAGTTACCAAGGTAGGCGACCACTCCTGGAGGCGGTTGTATTGCACGCACTCTGGGATACAGGAGAGACAGGGTCCTGCAGACATCACTTTCCATGGTCACATCACTGTAAAGACTTAACATACAATTATAACCAATAAGGTCGTCCACAGGTGAGAGTGGGAATGGTACTGTCCCCAAATGAGGTCTTGCTTTAGCACAGATAACACAGTCAGACATTTTATGCGTTCTAGCAGTATATTTCATCATTTTGAGCCACGTGTTACCTGAGGGTGTGAAACCAGTTTCCATCTCCAACCTTTCCTCAATGGTAAAGTCCTCTAGGTTCAAATATTTCACTAATGGCCCTTTAGAGTCTTTCAGGACACCCATACCTGTGTTCATTGCGTCAACCTTGGCAGTAATGGATGTGGACGGTGTACTATTACTCCATGGGTCTGTGACTCGAATGATGAACTGTCCTAATGGATCTTTCCCTTCAGCATACAATCCCATAACATAAGTCCCTGCATCCTCTGGTTTTGGATCCTTCAACGTCACATATGTAGGATTACATTTCTGTTCCTGGCATCGTCCTTCCTGCTTTATACCTACACTCAGTCTGGATTTCAGGTCCCTATGTGTTATCGTAAGGTGCATTGTATCATATGGTTCACATCCCACATTTCCCCAATCTGAGCCTGTGTTAGCTATGGCACACTTCCAACTGCTACACCACTTGTCTGAGTTGGTCGTGACGCATATGTATATGACTTCCTCTCTTCTGTCTTTGGTGGTGCATGGCACTATGTCGCATAGGTCTAATAGGGCTGTGCTTGTGTGTCCCCTAATAAATGACAATGTGATCTGTCCCTTTGTTCTAGTCACCTGAACCTCCCTTCTTCCTCTGTCATATTTGGTATCTATGAACCAAAATAACAACATAACGAGTATGGCTGTAGATATTAGCATTCCTACCCAGACCTTCCATGTGCATCCATAGTAGTATTTTTGTCTGGGTTCGCTCCCTTGGACTGATTGCCTAAGTTTGAACGGGAGCGGCATTGTTGATCAAATCAGCTCTAACTTCCCTCAAATCACGGGAAGGTGTAGGTGCTGGGGCACAATGTGTCAGGTGGTGCCAAGCAGCTCCTGCCCGGCCTTTTACTTGGACAGAGTGTGAGGTAACCTCCCTCACTTCGTACGGTCCAAGCCACCTGGGCTCGGTCCACTTTCTCTTGTGGACTTTCACTGCACCCAGTCACCTACCTTGACACTGCTCCGGGCTCCTCTTCTCCCGGGGTCTGTGCTCTGGCGACCTGTTCAGATAAAACTGAAGTAAGACTGGTCAATGCCTTCATGTAGTCATCATATTCTTGTTTACACACATCCAGGGATGGCATATGACCTCCATCCCTGGGTGGGCCTGGCATTTTTCTTCCAGTCAGTAACTCATGAGGAGATAAGTGTGTGTCAGATCCTGGGGAACTGCGCATGGACATAAGAGCTAACGGCAGTGCTTCTACCCATGTTAGTTTTGTACCTTGACATGCTTTAGCGATTTTTCTTTTCAGTGTCTGGTTGGCCCTCTCCACTAATCCCTGTGATTGTGGATGATAAACTGACCCATATCTGTGTATGATCCCTAATGCCTCTTCTACTTTCTGTAGATGTTTGTTAGCAAAATGAGATCCATTGTCTGATCTTATTGTGCGTGGTACGCCATATCTGGGTACTAGTTCATTTTTCAGCCATTTTACAACTGTCTGTGCTGTTTCATCTTTACTTGGCATCGCTTCAACCCATTTTGTGAATCTGTCTACCATTACAAGGAGATACCTTTTTCCCCCTACTCTGTTCTCTGGCCCCATATCTGTGAAATCTATGGTGATGTCTTGAAAGGGGGCTGTAGGCACAGGGAATTTTCCTGCTGGGGCCTTGAATGGTTTCTTGTTATTGTGTTTCTTGCATGTGTCACATTCTTCCACAAAGTTGGTGATGATGTCTGACATCCATGGGTGCCACCATAGTTCTTTCATGTTTGTAAGGGTTCTTCTGGTTCCCTCATGGGTGGGGCCGTGCATGGTTGGGAACAATAGTCGACATAGCTTTGCCGGAGCCACTATGTGTCCAGTGTGTGACCTCCAAATGCCGTCTTTATCCTTGCATGCTCCTTTTCTCTGCCATTCTGAATGTTCATATGGTCCGGCCTCTTCTTGGATGTCTTTTATGTTTTCTGTGGTTAGTTCTGTTGGTCCTCCCTCTGGTTGCAGTGTCATTTGCAGTGTACCCTCCAACTTCTTTGGCTCTTTGGTCTGCTGCTTCATTTCCTTTTGCCACCCTTGTGTCTGCTTTGTCATGTCCTTTGCACTTCATTATTGCCACTGCTACTGGCGCTTTTACTGCTTCCAGTAGGGTTACCAGTTGATCCTTGTGCTTGACAGGAGTCTTGCTGGTGGTCAGGAAATTCCTCTTCTGCCATTGTGGTCCATCTATATGCACCGCTCCAAGTGCGTATGCTGAGTCTGTGTAGATATTGACCCTTTTCCCTTCTGACCACTGCAGTGCTTTTGTAAGTGCCAATGAGTTCACTTCGGTGTGTGTACCGTCTGCGTGTTGTTCCATCACCGCATAAGCAGCCACATTTCCATTTTCTCCTTTGTAGCAGCATCCATCTGTGTACAGCCAATGTTGTGCATCTGGCAGAGGTTCGTTTTTCAGATCTGGCCTGAGTTTCAGTTCTTGTGCTGCCACTTCTTCACAGCTGTGGGGTTTTCCGTGTCCCATTTTGTCTGCCAAATTGATGGCTGAGGTTACAAAAGTGATGTGGGGTTGTCTCAGTTCCTTCTGTATTTTCAGTTTTCGTTCAGTACTGAACGTGAATGCATTGCTCTGCAGGAATGCGGTCACTCCGTGGTCCGTGTGGATCTGCAATGGGTGATGCATGACCAGGTGGGTTGTTTTTTGGACAGCTTTCGATAATGCAGCCAGATGTTGAGCACAGGATGTTTGTCCTTGTTCAATAGTGTCCAATTTCGAGCTGTGGTAGGTTAGCACTAACCTGTCTCCCCTTTTTTTTCTGGAAAAGGGCGGCATGAACATGTCCGTTCTTGACAGAAACATCAAGATGAAATGGAATGGTGTAGTCAGGTGCAGCCAATATGGTGGCCTGGGAGAGTGCTTCCTTAGTGAGGGAGAAGGCAGTTTCAGCTTCAGGAGACCATTGGAGGAGAGCATTTAGGTTTCTGTTTCCAGCTTCAGCCACTAGGTCTCTGAGTGGTTGGATGAGGAGGGTGTAATCAGGGATATAGTTTCTGCTGTACCCCGTCAAACCCAGGAAAGACAACATGTCCTGTACTGTTTCTGGGTGAGGATGCTGGAGAATGGATTCTCGATGTTGGCTGGATAGGGTCTGACCTGTGGCAGAGACTTCTCTTCCCAGGAAGGCAACCTTCCTCCTGCAACACTGGACTTTTTCCTTCTTGACCTTATAACCTTTGGATGCAAGAAATGACAGGATGGTTCCTGTAGCTTGCAGGCAGAGCTCAGTGGAGGGTGCACCAAGGAGAATGTCATCCACATATTGGAACAGGATGACATCTTCTGGCAGAGAGATTTGGGTTAGGTGTTCTCTGAGTACGTCATTGAAAATGCCAGGAGAGTCTCTGTAGCGTTGGGGCATTCTGGTGTAGGTGTACTGGGTGCCAAAGAAGGTGAAAGAAAATATGTGTTGAGAGTCATGGTGGAGTGGGATGCAGAAGAAGGCATCGGCCAGGTCAATGACAGTGAAAAAACTGTGAGAATGATGTATGTTCTGTAGAGCCAAGTATGGGTCTGGAACAGGCCGAACATCTGGCACCGTGGCTTGGTTGATGGGTCTGATGTCCTGCACCATTCTCCATCCTTTTCCAGGTCCTTTTGTCACAGGAAACAGAGGTGTGTTCCAGTCACTCCAGGTGGGGACTAGAACTCCAGAGTCCAAGAGCCCAGCGATAGTAGGAGAGATGCCCTCAGTTTGGTCTTGGGAGAGTCTGTATTGTGGTTTCCAGATGACCTCACTGGGTTCTTTCAATGTGATAGGAATGGGCGAGGTATCTACCAGCCCCACATCATGCGGACCAGTTGTCCATAGGGCATAGGTCTGTGTCAGGATGATCAGTCATCTCGCGGCCATGGTGTCTTGCTAGTTCTTTCCTTTCAGGATGAGTTGTTTCTGTGGTAGGGGTGGAAATACACCACATATCTTCTTCTTTAGCCTTCCATATCCGTGGCAACGAGGTTTCCTCCCATGTTACTGTCAGGGCTCTTTTGACCTTTGGTCCCAATGATCTGGCTTCATAGGCGTATCCTATGGCTAGGCTGATATGTGGAGCTGAGTCAGTACCTAGTTGATACCACGGTTGGATGTGTTCAATAAGGTCAACTGCAGTTGCAACTCCTTCTTTGCCAATGAACATGGAAGTGGTGGAGATGGTGGGGGTGAGGAGTGTCATGTTTGCCTCCCAATCGTAATCGTAGCAATCATCTGGCGTGATGGTGTAGTTGAGAGTGCAATGGAGGTCATCCAATGGTGCTTTGTATGGATGTAGTGTGGAGATCCATTTTCTCCACTGCATATACTGGTACTGTATAGCAGGTGTTTGTGGGAGAGTGCCATCTAGTCTGAGCCAATAGACTGTGGTGAAAGGTTCCTCCGGTGGCAATGGGGCTGGAGCCATATGGAGAATTCTGCAGGCTGGAGTGAGAGGGGGAGGTGTGGAGGCGACATGCACACCCTCTTCATTGCAGTAGATGGTGATGCCCAGCTTGCAGAGGAGATCTCTTCCAAGTAAATCGACTGGACATTCTGGTGCATACAAGAACTGATGGGTGGTGCAATTAGTTCTCCAAGTGACAGGGACAGGCGTGGTATAGAATTGTTTCTGTGGCGTTCCCGAGACTCCAACCACCACAGTGCTGTCATATGATAAGGGAAGCTGAGTTGTGATACAGGAATATGTAGCCCCAGAGTCAGCCAACATTAAGTGTTTCCTTCCATTTATGGTGCATTCAACGAGTGGCTCTTTCAGGGGTGAATATGTGTCCAATTGGTTGGCTGAACTCTCTGGGCCCCATCAGTATTGTTCTCCCATCCAAGCCTGAGTGGGCAGGTGGCTTTGGTTAGGCACCTGTGGAGTTTGTTGCTGTGTAGGTGGTCTGTACCCGCCTCTGGGAGCAAACTGTCCTCTTCCTCCTCTTCCTCCTCTTGAATAGCCTCTTCCCCTGGATCCATTGGGAGGTGAACGACATTGAGAAGCCCAGTGTCCTGGTTTGCCACAAATGTAGCAGGAGTCCCTCCTGGGGGGACCTCCTCTGGAAGAGGCCCTCCCCCGTGGATTAGGAATGTACACTGAGGCAGTGGAGGGGTCCTCGACTTCTCCCGCATTCCACTCAAAGGATCGAGTCATGGCGTCTCCTACTGCTTGGCTAACTGCATCATGTACTTCGATCAACAGGTCTGAGAGGACTCCCATCTGGTTTGCAGGTGCAGGGTCTTGTACTGCCATTTGTTTAACAACCTTTTTCTTGGTATTAACTTCTTCAGTGGCTTTCGAGACCTGTAGCTTCAGAGCTCTTTTGGTCAATTGCTGCATCTCTTCATCATCTTTGGCTGTTTGTTCGCGATGTAGGTCGGTGTGATGGGAGATGTGCGCCAACCATTGTTCTTCTGGCAGGTGAGCTAGGCCAACAGTGAGTTTCAGTTGTTTTTGTACTGGCTCAGGCAGACCAGCTATGCATCTCTCTCTCCACAGCAGGATGGAGGCCTTGGAGCGGTCATACTTCTCTCCTCAAGCTGACCTCCATAGAGATTTAGCCCTGTTAAGATAATCAATGGGGTTTTCGCCTGGTTTCAGGGTTAGGCCTGTCATGGCTTCTGTGTTGGCCTTGGTGGGATATTTATCACGAAGCCCATCCCAGACAACTCCTCTATAGTTCCCGAAATTGTCTCCATCATGGTCATGTCTGGAGATGTGGAGGCTCTTGAGCAGGCGTTTGGCTTCATCACCACCCATGGCTCTGGTGAGGAGGGCTCTCATATCTGCTAGGGCCAGGGTTTGGCCCTGGCAAAGTTCTTCCAACTTTCGTATCCATGGTCCAGCTCCCTGGGTGATTGGCGGGAGGTCATCCAGTAACCCCTCCAGATCTCTGTGTTTGAATGACACATACACTCCAAAGTTGGTTGAGGGGTGTTCCATAATAGGGAAAGCTCCAGCCCCCCTTTTTTGGGGTCTGTCTCTAAGGTCATATACTCTTCTTGCTTCATCCATGACCTTCGCTTCTCCTTCAAACACACCTTGCAGCTGCAGTTTCTGCATGCCTCCATCGTGTGGGGGACCCCTTTTGGTGAAGTGTTTTATAATTCTGTGCTGCTTTTCATCTTCATCGTCAGTAGAGGATACGTCAGTTCCTGATTCCTTCAAGCTAACCGCTGAAGTGTGGCTGGAGAAGGTGTAGTCAGAGTGTTTGGAGACTTTATCTGAGGGGGCATACTCATTTACAAATGGATCAAAAGGAGGTGGTCTCACTTGCAGACCCCCTCTAGGGGGTGCTCTTGGACCGAGGTTGGGGCAGGAGTTGAGGCGTTGATTGTGATGGTGGCAGTTGGAGTGATGCAGTGGATGGTCCTGGGGGTCCTTGGCCTGATGGTGACTGTGTCCCAACCATGGATTCCCCCTTGAGCTGGCTCATTTCTGCTCTGGTGTTTTGCATTTGATTTTCTAGTTTGTCAACTGTGTCAGTCAGGTCGGCTGTGCATTTAACCAGATTTGCCAGGTCGTTGTGTTGGGGGATGTCCAGATCCAGAACTCCTCCATTCACTTCCAGTACACCTCTCTTTACTGGCACCACAGGAGCTTGAACCACTGTTATAGCCTCGTAGGATGGAGGTGCTGTTGGTTGTGGCAGGGAAGGGTACATGCTGGCAGTGGCTGTGGTTGGGTTATTATTAGTCTTTTCTGGTACTACTTCAGTTGTGCCACCAGATGTTGCCAACTTATAATTTTTCCTTTTCAGTTTACCCAGCAGTTCAGTCAGCCCCCTTGTGACATCTTTCTCCACGGCTTTCTTTTGTTTACGCCCCCATGCAGGCCCCCACCTACTACTCCCTTTTTCTTTCCATTCTGTGTCTGCCACTCGTGCCTGACTCTCTGCTCTGATATTCAAAGTTCTCAATACACTCTCATCTCTCCCTATGTCTGCCAACAGTCCTTCCTTTTCCCACTTACAGAGTATCTTTTTCCCTGTCACAACCCATTGTTTCTGCTGCCCCCCCGGTGCTTTCTTCCCCAGTTTCACCAACAGAAAAGCTTTCAGTTCTTTCATTTCAGCACTGTATGCACAATCTTTCACTTCTTTATGCCATGATACAGTTCCCAACAGCACCCGAAACACACTATATATAAGAAACCGTATATATTTTCAACGAACAATTGTCTCTGCTTTTCAAACTGTCAATTTGGCTCTGTAACGTCAGTCTGTCTCTTGTCCTGCTGTATGTTGCTCTCAAAATCTGAGTCTAGCTCTAAACTCACTTCGTCACCACTACCTGTTACTGTTTCACTCTTTTCCTAAAGTATTCTCTCCTGTCCGTTCGGACACTTCACACAATGGACCTTCACTAGTAATTGTTTCTACTTCAAGCTCTGCCTTATTAATTTTATCCTCTTCACAGTATACCTCAAAATCAAACAGTGCTCTAGTAATTTTATTCTCTTCACAATATACTTCAAAATCTACCTCCGTATCGAAATTTAAAACGTTTTCTGTCATTGCATTGAATTCACAATCATTGGCTTTTTACAGTATCTACCAACCAACCGATTGAATAACCAACCATTGGCTTTTTACAGTATCTACCAACCAACCGACTGAGATTCCTCTAATTAAGTCAAATTAAACCAACTCTCCGATTTTTCTAACCAAGAGCTTTTTATGGTGAATTCACAATCATTGGCTTTTTACAGTATCTACCAACCAACCGACTGAATAACCAAGCATTGGCTTTTTAAAGTATCTACCAACCAACCGACTGAGATTCCTCTAATTAAGTCAAATTAAACCAACTCTCCGATTTTTCTAACCAAGAGCTTTTTACGGTGAATTCACAATCATTGGCTTTTTACAGTATCTACCAACCAACCGATTGAATAACCAACCATTGGCTTTTTACAGTATCTACCAACCAACCGACTGAGATTCCTCTAATTAAGTCAAATTAAACCAACTCTCCGATTTTTCTAACCAAGAGCTTTTTACGGTTTTATTTCACCCAATGTACTCAACTTTCCGACCAGTTGTAGATCAAAAGCTTTTTACGAGTCTCTTATAGCCAATTTATAGGTCTCGTCAGACCATTGAACCTTCGAAGGTTTACCTCTTTGATTTTAGTTTTGCCCAACTCTCCGATTTCAATGAACCAAGAGCTTTTTACAGGTCTAATTTAGATTAAATTTTTGTCGCCCAACTCCCCGGTCACGGGCGGACCAGAAGCTTTTACAGGCTAATTTAGATTTATTTTTGTTGCCCAACTCCCGGTCACGGCCAGACCAGAAGCTTTTACAGGCTAATTTAGATTTATTTTTGTTGCCCAACTCCCAGGTCACAGTAGACCAGGAGCTTTTACAGGCTTTCTTTTCACTCTGTTAACAGTTCTTATTTTGCAATTTCGTTTTACTGTTTAGTTTTCTTTTATACTCTTAAGATTTCATTCAATTTACCAATGGCACTCTTGTTCTTCACTCAAAAATTTGGTTATGCTCAATGTGCAGAAGTTAGATATTAACAGGTCTCTGCTTACCTTATTTTTTGACAGCGTGTTGTTTTGAGTGAAGGAAAAACTGGAGTCCGTCCTGTCTGCTCAATTCAGGGAAAGTCCTCTGGCGCCACCTAGTGGATCACGTCGGGGTCACCACTTTGTCGTGTTTCAAAATCCACTAAGTAGGCAAGAAGAGGACTTAAAAGTTTAAGTATTTATTTAAGTAAAATCATAAGAGCATAAACGTGTACACGGGTCCGAGTTGAGCAGGCACACAGGCTTCTCTCATCAGACTGAATTTTCTGGCTTATACATGAATTCATATATCCGTCTCTAAGAGCATTTTGATTTGTTTATTAAAAGTTGGAGTACCGTGGTTCAGACTTAGCGTCCCCTGGTTGGTGCACAGACTGGTCCCAGTCTTTTGGCACACGCCCTCTTCATTAGCTGTTAGGCGGACTTTAGCTATGCTGATGGTCAGAAAGAACAATGCGCCGCTGTTGCCTGTCACAGGTTGAGGAGTAACTTATTCTCATGGTCAAACTGATATGATATTAACTTTGTTGCTGCACTCTTGTTGCTTTCTGACCACCGTCATACAGTGCTGCTGTACAACAGTACAACAGTATCCTTTTCTCACTTTCCATGACTAAGCTGTCACAGTGCTCTTCCACTAAACACACAACTATAATTCAACTA